>NC_051236.1:3460000-3560000 GCF_015220715.1 Pygocentrus nattereri | reverse complement strand
CATGTGTGAGGCCAGTCAACCACATGAAAGGGTTTTGTTTTTCATTTCTTCCATGAATTCCTTTAGATATGATAGGGGGGTGAGCGGTTACATGAAAGCTGTGGTTACAGTGGTATTGACTACCTGCTTAACAGTGACTTGGATGTGCAGTTCTGGGAAAAGCCTCTAACTGAAGGGAAAAACCTGAAAATGATTTTGAGGAACAATGAAAATTGCACAATTTTCCATGCACCCCATATGTAGTCTATCAGCCCAGACATGTATGGTGCTTCTTTCGTGCTGGAGCTACTGGCTGTCAAACACTAGAAGTCAAGAGTCGCTCAAATCTTTTCTGTAAATTCGTCCCCAACACTTCCTTCATCTCGCTCAGACCACATGCAGGTCAATATGTACAGGGACAACATGCAGGTATATGCAAGCAAGCAAAGTTGACCTATGTAGTGCTTTTTTGTAGCTTTACAGAAAAAAATCCAGGTGCGAAGCCCCATGAGCGTCACCAGTGGCGACAGTGGCAAGGAAAAGCTCCCTAAGGGCAGGAGGAAGAAACCTTGAGAGGAACCAAGACTCAGAAGGAGAACCCATCCTCCTCTGCTTGACACCGGACGATGCATGTTATGTATCATATTACACTGATTATTATTTCTGTGGTGGAGCTGGAATTTGGTACAACACATTGTCTGAAGTATGTAGAGCAGTTTTGAGCTACACAGTGAAGTTCTGTATTTTTACAGACCATTAGTAGTCGAACTGTGTCCTAAACAACATCTACAAGTTTATACAACATTATTTCAGACCTGGATGCAGTTTGAGAGAAGTTTTGTGGTAATATTTACAGAAAAGATTTGGGTGACTATTGACTTCTATTATATGTTTGGAATGGTAGATTTGTAGCATAAACGCTGAACTGAAGAAGCAAAATTTGGACATTTATGTCTTTGCTGATTGACTTTATCTGGGGTAAGTGACGAAGTATGTAAAGCACATTATTAGTGCCACTTTTCAGTAATAAGTTTGGACGTTGTACAAAACAACCACGGTATATATAACCAGAGAGGCTGGTACTGCACCAGAGGGGACGCTCAACAGTGGTGAAGCTTGAGGAACCCGAGCTGATCCATAAGCTTCTATCTTGGATTGAGGCTGAGACTCACTGAAACAGACAAATCTGTGCTTTATAGATGGAACAGAATTATGATACAGGGCATTTATAGAGTCTGAGGGTAAAAGGGCAAAGGCTTAAGCCCCCCAGTGTCTTTCTGTGCACTTGCCTGAACTTTAACCCATCCTTCCTTGTTTAGCAAACTACTTCTACGCCCCCTAGTGGTCATTCTGCTGGTGGAATGGAAATTGACTCTGATATGTTTTGTATTACTATAATCAAATATTTCTACCAAAAAACTGGTATCAGATTATATAGAACGCTATATAATATTTTTCCTCTCTGTATGTGAAAAGTTGTGACTGTGTTGAGCTGCTAGTGAGCAACGAGGGGGGAAACAGAAGGTGTGCGAAGCCCCCACTGTGAAAATTATCCACACCTCTCCACAAAGACGGCCATGCTGAGATAAAAATACAGGTTTCAAAAATCCTGTAAAACCAATGAGACAAGACACAAAAATTGGCATAAATATAGAAATGTGTATATTTATGAATGCTGTCTTGCTTGCTCACCGTTGAAAATCAAAATTCCAGTTTTGTGATTCACACACATTTCCATTAAAATAAATTCTGTCATCATTACTTAAGAAAAAATGCTTCTCTACCCTCTCAGAAATAAAGGCACTGTACTGTCAGCTGGGCAGTCCCCCTCCTGTCTCTGGGGTGGTTCCCTCAAGGCTCCATCTCAGTGCCTTTAGTCAGGAATCATAACTGAACCATAATCCACTGAAATGATCTGTTCTAAGCTGGACTGACTCCACACACCCCGCCTCGCCTCGCCTCCAGGCTTTTATTCTACTGCTCTTTTTTAAAATATTCAGTTATGAAAACGAACAAATACCAACTTTTCACCTGGAGGAACTGATTTAAGGTCTACAATCAGACCTTAAACCCACTGCTGGAGCTTTGCGGGAACGTTTACACTGTTTGTACCTTGATCAATGAAAAATGTACCTTTACAGAATCTTCATTTCTAACAGTGTAGTGTCACTAAGAGACCTCCAAAAAAGATGAAAATATTTGAGATGAAATTTTTATGGGTACTGTGAGACAGAGTGAAGTTCCACACACACCTGGAATATCATTTTCAAATCCATGGTTTGCTCGGTGTCATGCTGGCCAACCTGTTTGTCAGAGACTGAAATCCCAGGCTGTGAAGAAAATGACTTCCTCTTCAATTTTAATCCAGTGCCTCACAAACCCAGAATTGATTGTGATATCCAAGCTGACACCATTCACTCATAATCCAGTCCCAGTCAGGTTATTGGACAAGTCATTCATCAGTCAGTCAATGGACAGATGGACTGATGGTGGAAGAAGTGTTGCAGAGGACAGACCGGATGGACCCAGGAGTCTGTCACACATGACACTGTCACTACAAAGTTCCATCAAGGCCTGTTCACCTAAATGCATCTATAAAATGTCTCTTAATTCCTCTTGATGTATGATGTGCATCACCCATAAAGACGCAGACTGCATTCATCAAAATACACTAGAGGCCTTGAGTTTGGAGGCAGCCTTAACTCTGCCAAAATAAACATTGTAATTTGATTATTTCTGAGAGACAACAGACAGTGATGTGTGTACAGAAGACAGGTTTACTATTTTTTAAAATACATTCCCCTGGGCTCTTGGAAAAAAAGCGCGTTAGGTGTAGAAAATGAATAACGCCTTCAAACCTTCTGCATAATTCAGTGTTTGAGATGTAAACAGAGTAATTCCGAGTGGGTTTGGTGTTAAATGGTTTGTATTTCTTTACAGTGGTGGATAGGAACCAGGGGTCGCCATGACTACAATGTAAATATAGACATTTTATTTACCATCAAGAACCACCAGAGAACCTACACGAGTCTTCTGAGTGTATATGTGGAATGTTGATGATGGTAAAATAGCAGAATTTATCATCTCCGGCATCAAGCAGCATATTATTAATCATTTAGACGTCTGGTTCCTATGAGCATCAATAGCTACGTTTACATGCAGCCTAATAATCTGTTAATAATCCGACTAATAGCTCAATCAGAATAGAATATGTCCATGTATACACCTCAATCGGAGTAGTCTAGTCCGATTGAGGCCATTCGGAATACAACTTCTATACAAATGAATGGTGGGTAATCCTGTAAATGATCTGTTAAATAGAAGAATAATATCCATGTAAACGTCTGTATCCGATTACATTCCCTATCGGAAAGTTTAAGTCCGTTCTGCATGTGCGTCGTGTCACAGTGAGAGTTTATACCATTCAACACGGCGGAGCAGAAACTGGTCTGCAGAGGAGACGAAGTTCATGCTCTGATCTTTAAAATACGGCGGTGGGACGGACGTCCAGCTTATGTGTCTCAGAACACGACGTCTTCCTCTCGGCCTTCTTTAATAAGGACATGTGAAGGACGTTTTCCTGAGTCTGACGTCATTTTAAAGCAGTTAAAAACACAATCACTGCTCACTGCTGCTCATCTCACTCTGAGTGGACTCACACGATGCTCGTTGTCATAGTAACGTCTACTCTAAGTGGTTCTCCACGCAGGTGCGTCAGTTTGGATCAGGTTACTTTGAGTGCACGTGTAAATGTAATCATAATGTACTCAATCAGATTGGCCAAAATCTTTGCATGTAAACACAGCCAATGTGAACAGTTTTAATTGGTAAGTTTCTACATAATAGAGCATTTAACACCAAATCACTCTGAGCAGTGAGGACAGTGAGACCATAGATGTATCAATAAAGAAACTCTTTATTGACTCTGACTCTAAGTATCACTGACTGTTAGTTTAGCTATGTCATAATAGACACTATACTGTATACTGTACTTGGACACCCTCCTAGTTGTTGAGCTCAGGTGCTACAGACACACTCATTGCTAACAGGTGGATAAGATTAAACATATAGTTTTGCAGTCTTGATAGACAAACTCTGACAGTAAAATGGGTCACGCTGAAGAGCCCAGGGACTTTAAACATTGCACTGTCATAGAATGTCCCCTATTCTACAAGTCAATTTGTGAAATTTCTGTTCTGCTAGATCTGCCCCAGACAACTGTAAGTGCTATTATTGTGAAATGCAAGTATCTCGGAGCAACAAGCAGTAGACCATGCAAACTCATGCAGTGGGGCTGCTGAGCACTGGAATGGCTATCCTCTGTTGAATCACTAAAGAGTTCCAAACATGAAAATGCACATTTCCAAGCATCAGGGCAAAGCACTCACTGTCCCCACTGTAGTCTGGAGCACTGGAAACACATTCTATGCACGAATCATGCTTCTCTATTTGGCAGTCTGATAAACAAGTATGGGCTTTGTGAACATTACTTTCTTGACTGCCTTGTGCCAACTGTAAAGATTGGCGGAGGAGGGATGTCGCTATAGGGTTGTTTTTCAGGGGTTGGTCTAGAACCCTTAGTTCCAGTGAAGAGAAACCTTAGTGCTTCAGCAGACAAGGATATCTTGGACAATTGTATGCTTCCAACTTTGTGGGAAAAGTTTGAGAAGATGCTTTTCTGTTCCAACATGACTGAGTCCCAGTGCACAGAGCAACATCCATAAAGGCATGGGAGGGTAAGTTTGGTGTGGAAGAACTTAACTGGCCTATACAGAGCCCATTTTATTGATAAGCATTAGGAATAAGTATGAAGGCTGTACCAGTTAGCATTGTTATTCGGTGAAAGTATGAAGGCTGGGTGAGTGGGTGTGGTTATTTATTGAAAGATTAAGTGACCCTTATTAGTCCCACAATGGGGAAATTTCACCTCTGCATTTAACCCATCTGTGAAGTGAAACACCACATACACACTACTGAGCACACACACACTAGGGGGCAGTGAGCACACTTGCCCGGAGCGGCGGGCAGCCCAATCCACAGCGCCCGGGCAGTTGGGGGTTAGGTGTCTCGCTCAAGGATACCTCAGTCATGTGCTGTTGGCTCTGGGGATCAAACCGTCAACCTTCCGGTCACAAGGCTGGATCCCTAACCTCCAGCCCACGACTGCCCCCTTATTTATTGAAAGTATGAAGGCTGGCTGAGTGGGTGTGGTTATTTATTGAAAGTATGAAGGCTGGCTGAGTGGGTGTGGTTATTTAATGAAAGTATGAAGGCTGGCTGAGTGGGTGTGGTTATTTATTGAAAGTCTGAAGGCTGGCTGAGTGGGTGTGGTTATTTATTGAAAGTCTGAAGGCTGGCTGAGTGGGTGTGGTTATTTATTGAAAGTATGAAGGCTGGCTGAGTGGGTGTGGTTATTTATTGAAAGTATGAAGGCTGGCTGAGTGGGTGTGGTTATTTATTGAAAGTATGAAGGCTGGCTGAGTGGGTGTGGTTATTTATTGAAAGTCTGAAGGCTGGCTGAGTGGGTGTGGTTATTTATTGAAAGTCTGAAGGCTGGCTGAGTGGGTGTGGTTATTTATTGAAAGTATGAAGGCTGGCTGAGTGGGTGTGGTTATTTATTGAAAGTATGAAGGCTGGCTGAGTGGGTGTGGTTATTTATTGAAAGTATGAAGGCTGGCTGAGTGGGTGTGGTTATTTATTGAAAGTATGAAGGCTGGCTGAGTGGGTGTGGTTATTTATTGAAAGTCTGAAGGCTGGCTGAGTGGGTGTGGTTATTTATTGAAAGTCTGAAGGCTGGCTGAGTGGGTGTGGTTATTTATTGAAAGTCTGAAGGCTGGCTGAGTGGGTGTGGTTATTTATTGAAAGTATGAAGGCTGGCTGAGTGGGTGTGGTTATTTATTGAAAGTCTGAAGGCTGGCTGAGTGGGTGTGGTTATTTATTGAAAGTATGAAGGCTGGCTGAGTGGGTGTGGTTATTTATTGAAAGTATGAAGGCTGGCTGAGTGGGTGTGGTTATTTATTGAAAGTATGAAGGCTGGCTGAGTGGGTGTGGTTATTTATTGAAAGTATGAAGGCTGGCTGAGTGGGTGTGGTTATTTATTGAAAGTATGAAGGCTGGCTGAGTGGGTGTGGTTATTTATTGAAAGTCTGAAGGCTGGCTGAGTGGGTGTGGTTATTTATTGAAAGTCTGAAGGCTGGCTGAGTGGGTGTGGTTATTTATTGAAAGTATGAAGGCTGGCTGAGTGGGTGTGGTTATTTATTGAAAGTATGAAGGCTGGCTGAGTGGGTGTGGTTATTTATTGAAAGTATGAAGGCTGGCTGAGTGGGTGTGGTTATTTATTGAAAGTATGAAGGCTGGCTGAGTGGGTGTGGTTATTTATTGAAAGTCTGAAGGCTGGCTGAGTGGGTGTGGTTATTTATTGAAAGTCTGAAGGCTGGCTGAGTGGGTGTGGTTATTTATTGAAAGTATGAAGGCTGGCTGAGTGGGTGTGGTTATTGCAATGTATGAGGTAACAGGAAAAATGCAGTTTCTTTTACTACGTCCACTCTAACGCAGAACGAAAAGATCTGCCTGAATGTTTGCGGCTGTAGTGAACGACTAACTGATTCTTAATTTGTTTTGCTCCTGGTGATTATCCTGCAGCCCTAATCAGATCCACCTGATTCCCCATTCAGATGCCCCTGATGAACTGAATCAGGTGTTAAATTAAGAGTTTGTGAGTAATTAAAAACTGGTCAGTGGATTCTTATCAACTGAAAGTGAGAAGACTTTTCCCTGAGAGTGCAGCACCGTAGCATCAGTGAAATATTTTGTAAAAACTTTGTTGATTAAACCACTTAGTCAAGTCTATAAACACGTTAATAGCTGTCAAAGTGATATAATTGTTAAATATTGCTGAAAGAAATCGCTACATGCCTCCATCCTGTATGTCATCGCTAGCCAAATAATAAAGAGACCTGTAGAAGCCGCGTGATCTTCCAACAAGTTTGGTAATGATCTGAAACACGTTTGTTCTCGTTTCTCGGCTTCTAAACAACGTCCTGGTTAGGAAACGTGTCACAGCGTAATCGTTCTAACACTCATTATCATCCTTGTGCATGAGTGTATCTGTTGTGGAGTCTTTGTTAAAAGAGAGTCTAAGGGGATGCTGCTTTGGCTGCGTTCGCCGAGCCTGGTTCGCACTCGGCTGCCAGTGATAAGCCTTCCGTCTATTACTCATCTTCACCCGGCAATACAGCAGCAATTAAGAGCTTTAATTTACACAGCAATGTAGCTTCAAGCAGCCATACATCACCACTGACTAATCGACCCCATGTTAGTTACGTGCCACTGCTCACAACACTTGTGTGCTTGAATTTGTCCATTTGGACAAGAGGTTCTGGGCTGTATTTAAAGTGTGGAGGACGCTCAGGGACACTTTCCTGGATGAAGATTCCAGACTAATGTAGACTTCATTACTTCTTTGTTGGAAACCCCTTTTTTTAGTGTACTTTGTAAAGAATTTCAGTGTTCAAGCCAGTGTGATGCTCTATATGTGTACTACAGTTTTATACAATAGGGTCATTCTACAGAAACGTCCATTTTTGTGTCTCTAGCGTTTTCAGAGATATTACACACACAAAAAACATGGTAGGGTTACAGTTTATTTATATTTTAAAATAAAATAAGTTATTTGAACAATTGTACCTTCTTGAGCCTCAGTTTAGCAACACTGGTTTTTAAATCAATCATCTAGAACTCCAAGCACCACAGAAGAGCTCGTCCTCACAGTCGTGTGTGAAGGCCACATTTTGTAGAAAAAAGCACTTTTTTTGCTGTTTTAACTACAATAATCATTACACGACTAAGGAATATATGAATTAAGTGACATAAAGAAAACAAAAGCCAAATAAATATTATCAAATATATAGTGAGTCCCCCAGGAGTCGTGTCACTGGTGTTACTGCGTCTCTTATTTTGAAATAAACGTCACACCGATGACGTCACCCGACTCCCTTTCACCTGTTTTCTGAGGATCTCTGAAGAAAAGCTCACGGTGGGTCCACTGTGTCTCTCAGTTCTTAGAGATCTTCTCACTCAGCTCATGATCTCATACGAAGCTTTTAGCTGACGTCACCGGTGTGACCGACTTTATTCTGAGGTTACTGTGAAAAAATAGAAACACAAATGGATTAAATCACATATTTTAGTGGATGTTCCCTGATTGACAGCGTGTGGTTTGATGCTCGGTAGCCGTTGTTTTGTTAAATGCATTGTTCAATGAAAATGTCTCTGGTGTTTCCTTTATTATGTGTAACATCATTGAGGATCAGTAACACCAGTGACACCTATGGAGAGATAGAAAACTGGACGTTTGTGTAGAATGACCCAATATCAAATGTCTTGAATTTTGGGAAAATATTTACAATATAGGCAGATTACACTGTCACGAACACCTCACTGTAAGGCTACTGTAATAGTATTATTATTATTAGGTACTGCCAAGTACTGCTGGTAACCATATGGAAAGTTTCTCTAGAAACACTAGTCTTCTATTTGGGTATTTACGCTTCTAAATGGCTGGTTCAGGATTCGTATGATTGTGTCTCTCCATCTTGTAGCTAGTTGTCCTCTCCCTTTTTTACCTTCAGCACATCTAAACATAATAATCTTTTCCAATAAATTGTTTTTTCTGAACATACCTCAAAATAAGAGCTTCAGTTTGGGTTCGAGTGAGAGGCAAGCCCTGATTTGGTCAAGGATCTATTTCGTTGTTTTCCTTCTTTCCGTTCTTTTCCTTGCCACATATAAAGAGCTCTTCAGTACGACCCATTCTCTTGCCAGTGTTTGTCTATGGAGCCTGCATGTCTGGCTATGTGCTTGATTTTATACAAATGTTAGGAGTAGATGTGGCTCAAATGCCTAAACTCAATAATTATGGAAGCTGTCCACATACTTTTGGCCATAGTGTATATGAAAAGACTATATTGTTAATTACAGTAGTATACTGTCAATACATAGCCTTATATGGCAGTCATGGGCTGGAGGTTAGGGAACCAGCCTCTTGACCGGAAGGTCGCTGGTTCGATCCCCAGAGCTGAGACTGAGGTGTCCTTGAGCAAGACACCTAACCCCCAACTGCTCCCCGGGCGCTGCAGATTGGGCTGCCCACCGCTCCGGGCAAGTGTGCTCACTGCCCCCTAGTGTGTGTGTGTTCACTAGTGTGTATGCGGTGTTTCACTTCATGGATGGGTTAAATGCGGAGGTGAAATTTCCCCGTTGTGGGACTGATAAGGGTCACTTAATCTTAAAACCACAGCTTTGTGCTGTTTTTCAAAAATACGGTATAATACATCATTACAGTGAAAAACATGACTGCTGTAGATATTAATAACAGCAATTATCTGGCTTATTTTTTGTAAGTAGAGCATTTAAGTTCATGTCTGTTTACTGTCTATAATATTTGGCCCTGAAGCTCTATTATATATAGCTCTGAAATGAAGCTGTTAAGGCTCAGCAGGTCTTGATTACACTGGAAAGCCCAGCACCCAGTTGTGGAGTGTTGTTTATGGAAAACAATTACCTGAACTCATTGGACTCGTTCCTAAGCTAATTTATATGTGTGTATGTATTTAACGTAACAAGCTAAGCGACCAAATTACATTCGCTTCTGCAATCTGCATTTGTCGTAAAATGCAGCGATTGGCTTTTATTGCTATTATTAAACCCACCGTGTGCATAAACAGTTTTACTTTTTAGCAGCAACTCTAATCAGGGTCAGGGAGCAAATAATGTAATGAATTGGTGTTACAGCAGGTCTGACTGTTATTAAAGGATCTGAGATATTGTCCTAAAGGACTGAACGAGCAACATTACTGCAGAGTGGCTGCACTTGTGAGGCTTAATGAAACCCTGAGTTGTAATTCTTGAAGGTACAGCACTGCGCAACAGCCAGAAACCGCCCTCGGAAAACACAGGAGTCTCAACAACTGCATATATACAGTTCCCAGTACTACGTGCCCATTCTTTGTCTTTGGTACTGCTTCCATTCCACGCCTCCGAAGCTCAGTCTGAGAAGCTGGTTGATTTTCTGAACTAATCAAACCCATTCAGTGGGGCTGAGGTCTGGACTCTGGGGTGGTCAGTCCGTCGTTCCGCTTCTTTGTTTGATGTGTCCGTCTTCTTTTCTCAGCGAGGTTCTTCTTGATCAGCTACACGTCCTTTCAGATCCACAGCGCTGAGTGGTCTTCTCACAGTGGAAGGATGGACAGAAACATCTGTGGATGTTTTCAGATCTGAAGCAGCTTGATCTTCTCCTCTCTCTCAGAGATCAAAGCTTTCAGTGCTGTTGATCTGATGGGGGCAGTTTTGGGGTCGACCAGATCTTCAGGTGGTTGTTAGGAACCTAATTTTCTCTGGAGCTTTTAATCAGTTTTGGGAACTTTCAGTAACTCCGTTTTTTTGCCACTATTTCCTGTTGACTTTCTCCTTCCTTATGTAAGTGGATAAGCCTGTATCTAAATATCTCCTGCTCCATGCTCTTACTGTATGCTGAAACACAGTAACTGGCCCAAAATGTTACTGGACCACTGGGAATTCTCCTGACCATTCCGATCACCCACTCTGGCATTGCAAATAGCCAAGTCAGTTTGCATTGTTTCCCATTTAATAAGCCTGTAAATTTAAGAGGTAAAAGCATGCAGTGAATTACAGGTCAGTCAGGATTAATAAACTGTATTATTGTATTTACAACATTTAATTAAACAAATGCAAGCACTACGCTGTTTATCTGATGGGGGCAGTTTTGGGGTCTACCAGGTCTTCCAGGTGGTTGTTAGGAGCCCCATTTTCTCTGTAGCTTTTAAACAGTTTTTGAACTCCAGTTTTTTCACGTATTTTTCTTTGAGTTTATGCCAGTGTATTGTCTTAGAGCTAATATCCTCAGACATCTCTCTTGAAAAATAAATATATGCCTCTTTTGAGTGGAAATTAAATAAATAAAAGCTGTCTGAGTTTTGGACAGCACTATAAATCCCGATATTTTAGATGGAAAAAACTGGACACCCACTCATTGTTCCACGGATCGCTATAAACAAACCAAAAACAACAACGTCCAGTGCAAACGTGAAATGAAGTGGACAAGGTGGGTTTAACACAGGAGATAGCAGATAAATCCGGTGGCAGCTCTTATTTATTTATTTGTTTATCCGGATGTTCAACATAATCGAGCCTTTTTCTATAGCGTCTGATTGGAGGCGTGAGACGTGCTGAAGAGCTGCCAGGTGCTGCGCGGAGATAGCGCTCGGAATTATTAGAGGCGCGCACACCTCTTCTGCTTTTGTTGTATTAACATGATTACCTTCATCATGCTTCCACGGTTTTACTCGCTCTCGCCGAATACTCCGCCGTCGCGACTTTGTCATTTAGAGCTTGACTGCCTTTCGTGTGGCCCTCAGAAATTGCAGATTAGGATTCGTCTCCCCCACCTCCCCTTTCCATACATCAGTTCCCGATGAACATACTGTAATTCTTAATTCTTCTCAGCTTTCTCATAAAGCAGACACAATGCATTGATACCGGAAGGGAGGGGGCCCTCTTTTACGGGCTGGGAATGTCAAAACACATTAGAATGCTTGCTCCCTTCTCCCACAGATAAGATAATTGCTCTGAAACTGCCTTTTTTCATAGGAAAGTAAACACAGCTTTTGCCAGAACATGGCAAGCCTAGCTCAGGTCGCTTTGAAGTTACCGCATGTAGGGTGATTAAAGGGATCTTGGGTGCATTGCTGATGTTTTCTGTATATCGAGGGTGTCTAACGCTAACTTTAGGGCCTGTGCCTTTCAGAAATGACAATTATTAGCTCCCTTTTTGGGTGATACATCCTTAAATGCACAATATAGCCTACTTAAACCTCCCTAAGCTTAAGGCCTTCTTCTCAATCTTATAATGATGCACATTTAAGGCAAACTAACCAACTAACCAAAGGGCTTGTACTGGGCCACCATACCAATCAGCATCTTCCAGCTCTTTAATTATTATGCCTAAACATATCAACATATCAAGTCGTGCATGATTACAAAAGTAATATGTAGCAGGCTAATCTGGCTTATGTGGTGGCTAATACTGTCAGTGCTCGTCACAGCTTTTGCCGTCGTGCTAGCCGTTCAACACAAATCGGAGAAATTCATGTGATGCCTTCATAGAAATTACACGCTGGATCCAGCTGCTGCCACCAGTTTGGAATAATTCAGATTGAAAGCTTGAGAAGGAAGCTAGCGCAATGCTAAACAGGCTACAGACAGGTCTGCAATTGGATGTTCGTTCAGTGAGGTAGGGTGGGGTCTTACAGAGAGACATACAGAGAGAGTTAAAGGGCAGTTAAGTCCATGGCCAAACCACAGTAGTTCTGAGGTCAGCTGAGAAGCAGTCAGGGCTGACTGGTTAGTCTCGTCACTGCCAATCAATAAACCCACCAGAATCTACCTCTGGACCTCTGTGTCCTTATGCTACTGTAATATCCATGACCACTGATCATGTTTAGTGTACTGATTATTTACCTTTTAATTTTCCTTCCATTTCCATAATAAGGTATGTTTTTTATCTGCCCTCCGACTGTGCACATGTGTTCAGGTCAGTTTGCATGGCCCAAAGCACGACATCATGTTAAACCCTATGGATTAAGAGTGGGATCTCACTCAGTCTCATATGTGTGTGAAGGCAGACTTTTGGCAATAGAGTGTATGTCTCAGTATGAGCTAATGTACTAATATAGGCTAAAAACTATAAAAAATAAGCTAAAAATATAGGCTATAAACGAAAATACAGGCTTACTTTGCTCTGCTTTACGTTTTAGCTCAGCTTCTCTCACATCTCTGGCAGGAAACTTCCACGACAGTAGAATAGTTTCTTGTGAAATGTCTCTCAACGTTGGACTTTTTATGAGGCTAAAGTTGCTTCTCATTCTCCAGCTTCGTATTTGAATTTTCCCATTCCATCTTAAATGGTGTCTGATGTTCCAGAATTTAACCGTCATGCCATTTAAGGTGGAATGGGAACGGGGTCCATTTGTCTCCAACGTATCGTTGCTTGTCTTAAATCTATCTCCTTGCCTTTTTATTAGCTATTACCTAGGCAAGGTTGTTGTCTGCGCTGCTATGGTGACCAGCATTCTGACTAACCTTCTGGGTTAAAGAGTGAATTAGCAGTTCTACATCAACTCCAGTGTTTAAGACCATTTATTGTTGAAACTGTGTTGAACGATCAGCAGAGCTTTGCTTCACTCAGGATTGTTTGATTTTTACCGAAAAATGCTCTGGAGCCACAACAGTGCAGCAAAAGAGCCGCATGTTGCCGACCCCTGCTGTATGTGAAGAGTCAAAGACAGCAAGTCTGGCTAGTGTTTCTTTTCTGAGTAATTATCATTTGACTCCAGTAACAGTTCCATGATGACCAATCAGTGATCTGTACTGTTTCTAGCTCCTTCCACACAGCTCAGCAGGCTTGGTGCTCCAAAACGAAGGGTACCAAATTCAGTAGGTTTCACTTCGCAGTGGAACTGATGACAAAATGCACGATCACAAATTTCTAACTTCACTGGGCTGCATTTTCTAAAAGCGCAAAGATGATTCTTAAATAGTAATAAAACCCACCAAACACCTACATTTGGTCATTTTTACTCAGGTAGGTGAAGGTGGTGTTAGGAGTCTTGCCCAAGGACTCTTATTGGTGTAGTTACCAGGAGCTGTTTTAATCAGTAAAAGCTGTAGCAATAGCAATAGCTATTAGCCTTACCTTCATAGGCGTTTAGAGTCATTGGGAGGTTGTTTCAAGGACATGAATATAAACACAAACAAAACAGGAATATATTTGAGAAATGTCAAATGTGGCCTGACATTGTGAGATCAGACCTAATCGTGTTAGTCCTACAGCTAATATCTGAGATTTGGCAGCCCTGACATTCAGTCATATTTTTTCCTATAAAGTACTGCCATATGGTCAAATATATGACTGTCAAAGCTGCACAGCACTCATCTGTGCACAATAATTAGCATAATTTATAAGATATATAACATAATATAATGTAATACATATACAGTGGCATATGGTAGAATATATGACTGTCAAAATATAGCAGCATGTCATGCTACCCAGAGTAAGTAGCATCAATACAGCTAGCTTAGAGAGCTTTATTATGTAGCTTACAAAACTTAGTTCTAAGTTCTATCCAATGGCAACAAAAAAAAATAAATAAATAAATAGATAAATAAACAGTGTACACAGACCTTATTTAAAGGGATACAAACACCATACAACAAATGAGATGCAATTATGCTATTTATATACAAAAACATAACTTTTCTCCCTGGCATAATTCTAACCCCTAACTTCACACTCGTGTAAGGGTTGCAAGGAGTGAACCGCTGCTCTCCTAAAGGAACGTTGCTTCCCATCTGCGGTTTGCTAAAGATCACATGGACAAGCCAGAAGTCTATTGGAACAATGTTTTATGGATGGACGAGACCAGAATAGATATTTTTGTTTTAAATGAGAAGTGATTTGTTTATGCATTCCAGCATAAAACCCTTATCCTATCTGTGACACATGGCGGTGGTAGTTTCAGGGTTTGGATGTGTTTTACTGGACATGGGCCAGAATGGCTTGCCATCACTGATGGAACAACGAACTATGGATTATACCAGCAAATTCTAAAGGAAAATGTCAGGATCATCTGTTCTTGAGCTGAAACTCAAGAGAACGTGGGTCATGCAGCAAGACAACAACCCTAAGCAGACAAGTCATTCTGCCAAAGAATGGTTGAAGGGAATAAAGTTAATGTTTAAGTCCTAATCTTTGTAACGTTCGGACAGAGTACCAGACGCTTGCAGGTGTAAGGATAAGATTAATTACCAGTAAACAAGAGAACCCAAAACATCAATCAATCGACCAATCAATCAATCAATCAATCAATCAATCAACCTTTATTTTGACTCAGAAGTACATTGAAGTTAGGGTTAGGGTTACATTTTCAATGTAGCCGAGCATTTACAAAAACAGGGATTGGCATAACAAAGAAAATAATAACTACATTTAATCATTTTAAATTAGAAGAAAATTTAAAATAACAGTGAACAAAAGATAAAAATAGATCAAAATAAAACGTGAGGTTTAAATGATAAGAGATTGAGATCAAAAGAAGATAAGAGATTAGTAAAGCGATAATACAATAATACAAATTAAAAGTAATGATACAAAACTATTAAAAATAAAATGAGAGAAAATAAATAAATAAAAAAGAAATAAAAAAGAAATAAAGAACTACGAGAAGAACTAAAGCAAAAAATAAAAGTTAAGAATAAATAAGATGAAGTAAAACAGGTCTGTCTGAAGGTGGTTTGATATTAAAAGTTTATAATGACTGAGTGACGCCAGTGAGCCGAGTTTTAGTGTGTCCTGTAGTGAATTCCAGCTGGTGCGGTGACTAAAAGCAGATTTTCCCAGTTCAGTAAAAACTCTTGGTACCTGGCAGCTGATCCAGTTATTAGAGCGAGTCTGATAATTATTATTTGTATTCATCAGTGAACTGATGTATTCTGGTGAATGACTGGAGAGTGTCTTATAAATAAAAATAAAAATAAAAAAGTCCAAGCCAAAAAGTTCATACACAGGTCAGATCCCACAGGCAAAAGTACAAAAGGGTGAGACAGGAATCAAAAACGAGATAAAGGTAGCAAATGATCAAAACACAGAAAAAGCAGACAAGACAGGATGAAAATGCTCAGTAATTGCACGAGAACAATACCGCAAAGTCTCTAACCCAAGCATTGGCTTAATACTCTGCTCAGTGTCACTTTGGCTGATGAGCACAGGTGCGGATAGTCAATAATCTGGGGATTGAGATCGCTGATCGCTGATAGGACCGTTGCGAAGTCATGTGATCCTCCAATGAACCCTGGTCGTGGTAAACAATGTGAAAACTTTTTGAAACTGCATTTTCTGACCACATGCTTCTTATGTTCAGCATACTGAGAGCTTCACATCCTTAGGGCCCACTACACCTACTCAGCTTGCCTATACACATTACTTTTCATCTAGTGATCATCACTTGAGCTTTGAAGACCTAACTGCCTCTTTTCAACCCCACTGTAGAACTGTGCTGGATTCAGTTGGCCCTCTGAGAGTTCGACATCCTAGGTTTAAATCTCAACCTTGGCTGAATGACTGCATTAGGATGGCTAGGAAAGAGTGTAGGATGGCTGAGCGGAAGGATAGGCTGCAAGTATCATTTGAGATTCTCAAATCATGTTTGATTAGATGTCAATTAGTGGTCAGATCTGCAAAAGCAGAATACTTTTCAGAAATGATCTAAAAAAAAACCAGCATAAGCCAAAATATATGTTTAGTATAATAAATTCAGTACTAAATCCTCTTCCATGCTACGGCCCAGAAGCATGTCTAAATAAGTGTCAAGTTTTTCTGGATTTCTTTGTGGCTGAGGTTGCAAAGGCTAGGTCTAATATCTCAATTTCTGTGATTCAGCCCTTTGCCTTTCAGCCAGGTATCCCAACATTTGAGAAATTTGAACCGGTTTCCTTTGCACAGTTATCTGACATCGTTTCTCACATGAAATGCTCTACCATGGATATCATATCTGCCATGGATATTCTTCCATCTTGGTTTTTGAAGGACGTTTTTGACACAATTGGACCTGATATTTTATCAATTATAAATAAGTTTCGCATCTGGTGCAGTTCCTGCATGTTTTAAGCATGCAGTTGTTCAGCCCCTCCTAAAAAAGCACAGGTTGGATGTCGGGGTTCTGAGAAACTACCTGCCTATATCAAAACCATCATTTTTGGCTAAAGTTCTTGAAAAAGTTGTTTACTCAACTTGAATCTTTTTAAAATAACGACAAAATTTATTAAACTTTTCAAGTTTCAAGGCATTTCACAGTCTTGAGTCTGCTCTTTTAAAAGTGATTAATGATCTTTTACTTAATGCTGATTCTGGTGGTTGTTCTGTCCTGGTCTTGCTGGACTTGAGTGCTGCATTTGACACCGTTGATCATGATATACTCATTGAGCGTTTGGAACATGGTGTTGGGGTCAAGTGTTTGGCTCTAAATTGGTTTATCTCCTACATTAAACAAAGAACCTTTTCTGTTAACATTGGGAAATACTTCTCTTCATCTGCGGCCATGACATCTGGGGTTCCACAAGGGTCCATTTTAGGCCCGATGCTTTTTTTGCTATACATGCTCCCCCTAGGCTGAATTATTCATAAACACATCTCATTTCATTGTTATGCAGATGATCTACAACTAGATTTACCTTTAAACCTTGGAAATCATTACTCCTTAGGAATATTCAATGAATGTATCATGGATACTAAAAATTGGATGACCCAGAGCTTTCTTCAACTGAATGATATTAAAACAGAGGTTATTTTATTTGGTCCCCCCACAGTGACCAAGAGCTTGAAAGTAAATCTGGGTTCTTTAACCCCTTTTATAAAAGCATAGGTTAAAAATTTTGGGGTCATTTTTGATGCTGAATTAAAATTTGATAGGCAAATAAACGCAGCGGTCAAGGTCAGTTTCTTCCAGCTTAGGAAAATCTCCAGGTTAAAATCATTTCTTAGTGCTTCAGATTTGGAAAAAGGCATTCATGCCTTTGTGACATCTAGATTGGATTACTGTAATGCACTGTATTTTGGAATTAACGAAGCATCTCTGGCTCGTTCACAACTATTTCAAAATGCTGCGGCCAGACTGTTCACTGGTACAAAGAAAAGAGCACATTACTCCAATTATAGCGTCCTTACACCGGCTCCCAGTGCCTTACAGAATCCAGTATAAAATGGCATTGATGTTTTTAAAGCTTTGAGTGGTCAGACACCTGCATATGTTGAGGACATGCTCTGTATGTATGCGCCCTCAAGATCTTTAAGGTCTGCCTCTCAATCACTTTTAACTGTTCCTCGGTCTCGTCTTAAACAGATCGTGCTTTTGCTGTTGCTGCACCAAGACTTTGGAATGGCCTTCCAAGTGATATCAGGCATCATCTGTGACTGGTTTTAAAGCAAAGCTTAAAACACATTTTTATCAATTAGCAGTTGTTGCTCAGCAGTTGTTGATCTGTGGACTGAGGTCTGTACACTGTTGTGTGACTGTGTGGTAATGGTGTTCGGAAGGTTTTAAATGTGCTATATGAATAAAATTTACTTACTTACTTATTGGAGCCCTCTCCTAAGATGGAATCCGAATTCACAGGATCCGTCATATGATCTCCCAGAGCGGCCGAATGCGGTTGGTTAGTGTAGTGGGTAACACCTTTGTCTTCTATGCTGTAGACTGGGGTTCAATCCCTGACCAGGGCAAATACCCTACACTATACCAATAAGGGTCCTTGGGCAAGACTCCTAACACCACCTTCGCCTACCTGTGTAAAATGATCAAATTGTAAGTCGCTCTGGATAAGAGCGTCAGCCAAATGCCATAAATGTAAATGAATGCGTGACAATCTTAATCCTGTTGATATGTGAAGAAGGACCTGAAGCAGCAGTTCATGGGAAGAAACCCTCTGACATAACAGACCTGAAGCTATTTTGTACAAAGGGGCTGAAACTCCACCAAGCCAATGTTCAGGACTAATGAACAGAACCGGAATCGCTTAGTCGCAGTTACTGCTGCACAAGAGGGTCACAGCAGACACTGAAAGCAAAGGTTCACGTACATTTTCCACGCACATTTTCAGATCATTTTCCTCAAAAAATAAATGACCAAGATGTCTCCACTGCTCTAGAGTCCAGTGGCGGCGCTTTACTCCACTGCATTCCACGCTTTGCATTGCGCTTGGTGATGTAAGGCTTGGATGCAGCTGCTCGGCCATGGAAACCCGTTCCATGAAGCTCTCTACGCTGTTCTTGAGCTGATCTGAAGGCCACATGAAGTTTGGAGGTCTGTATTGATTGACTCTGCAGAAAGTCAGTGACCTCTGCGCACTATGCCCCTCAGCATCCGCTGACCACGCTCTGTCGTTTTACGTGGCCGACCACTTCGTGGCTGAGTTGCTGTCATTCCCAATCGCTTCCACTTTGTTATAATCCCACTGACAGTTGACTGTGGAATATTTAGTAGTGAGCAAATTTCACGACTGGACTTGCTGCACAGGTGGCGTCTGATCACGGCACCACGCTGGAATTCACTGAGCTCCTGAGAGCGACCCATTCTTTCACTAATGTCTGTAGAAGCAGTCTGCAGGCCTAGGGGCTCGGCTTTATACACCTGTGGCCATGGAAGTGACTGGAACACCTGAATTGGATGAATCCAACTCATTTGGATGGGTGAGTGAAAACTTTTAGAAATATATATATATAAACCAAACCAGCAAACAAAATAAATAAATAAACAAACTTGGACATTGTTTTTATTTAAGAGACAGTACAAAGTAACTCAAAGCATTACAACAAACTAGCAAAAAGTAAGAAGAATGATACTGGTTAGCCTAAACACTTAAAAACGATGGTTCTTCAAGGGTTCTTTAATAAAGAAAATGGCTTTGCATAGAACCATGAACACTCAAAGATCCCTTTGCATGATTAAAGTGTCCTCTGCATCGTAAAAGTCAATGATCTGGATGCGTGAGTGAATACTTTTGGAAATATAATGTATTTATAGGACTAATTAAGATTATCACAGTTAGTTTGGAGAGGAATTTTACGAATTTCTGAATAGGAATTTAATGTAGCACACCGAACAGGATACAGCTCCTTTCAGTTCTTCCTGAGGCTTTAGGATGATCAATAACAGTGAATAAAAAAAGTCTGCTTGAAATAAACGTTCTGCTCTGATTCACAGAGCGTGGCTGACCGAAACCTTGTAGAGCAGCACACCGTTAACCCCAAATGCCAGGAGGATCTGATGCAGCACATGACGAGAAAGGCAGCATGACAGAAGTCAATGTAGTATTATGACAAACTAAGCCACGAGGGTAATGTGCTCTACTGTCACATTGTTTTCTTCTGTTTGTCTCAACAGTGACACATATCGATCAGCGAAAATGTAGATCGACCCAAGATGCCCATGAAAAGCACACACACCACATGCTCGAACGTCCTCTCTGACTCATCTGCCTCTGTAGCTTTAACATATCGTGATATGTGATTCATTTTGTCATGTGAACAGAATTTAATAAAGCGTAATAATAAGAGAATATCAGAAAATATTTGCTCAAAATATATATTGCTGATGTTTCAAACAGATATTTACACCAATCAGGCACAACATCATGACCAATCTCCTTGTTTCTGCGCTCATTGTCCATTTAATCAGCTCCACTTACTGTATAGCTGGTCTTTGTAGTTCTACAGTTACAGACTGTAGTCCATCTGTTTCTCTGATACTCTGTTACCCTGTTCTTCAGTGGTCAGGACCCCCATGAACCCTCACAGAGCAGGTACTATTTGGGTGGTGGGTCATTCTCAGCACTGCAGTAACACTGATGTGGTGGTGGTGTGTTAGTGTGTGTTGCGCTGGTCTGAGTGGATCAGACACTCGGCTGCTGGAGGTTTTAAACATCTCAGTATCGGTGCTGGACTGAGAACAGTCCACCAACTAAAAATATCCAGCCAACAGCGTCCTGTGACCACTGATGAAGGACTAGAGGACGACCAATACAAACTGTGCAGCAGCAGATGAGCTGTCGTCTCTGACTTTACATCGACAGGGTGGACCAACAAGGTAGGAGTGTCTAATAGAGTGGACAGTGAGTGGACACAGTGTTTAAAAACTCCAGCAGCACTGCTGTGTCTGATCCACTCGCACCAGCGCAACACACACTAACACACCGGTTACAAGAACTATGCTCTGATGTATTTAAACCCAAGGCATTAATAGTGATATTAATAAGCCAAATGTTCACAAAATCATCATGTCCAGAGTGCTTTTGTCACACTTGGCCCCTCCCAGTCATCCTTGTCCATCTGCTTTTGTTTATCTTCCCACTCCGGCCCCCTTGTTTTCAGACTCCGCCCCTGATTGTAACCACCTGTTTTCCACCTGTGTCTTGTTAACCATCATCATCCCTGTTGTATTTAAGCCCTGTGTTTTTCCCTAGTTGTTTCTTGGTCTTTGTGTTGTATTCTCACACTGTTTGGTTTATGTTTGATGTTTAGTTCTGTGTTTCTGTACCCCGATCTCTCCGTTTTGGCTCCTTGACCCTGGACTGTTCTGACCCCGAAATATGGATTTGCCCTTAATAAATCTCGCTCATCATCTCCACGTTACAACTTTTTACTGAGAGGAACAATTCAGACTCAGTAAATTTCTCTAGAAGGTTCATTTCACACCAAACCACTGAATAATTTTCTTTGCATCTAAACCACTGAATGATTGTCATTTTGCAGTTCCCCTTCAAGAACATCCTCTTCTTCGCCTTTAATGTTATGGCCTCAAAATGATCATTCTGATATGCAGCAGAGGCACATCTGAATAAATCGTGATTGATTTTTAATTACCTCTCCTGAAGGGATCTGGACAGAACTGAGGGCAGATCGAAGCGAGTCAATGTCTCAAGGAGTAGTTGAATATTACAGCCTGGGGCTAGTAGACCTGAGCTGACCCCAAACTCTGTAGGAGGGGTTTGAGCCATGCCCGCAGGGTCAGGTACCTCTGCCGAGGAAGACTATGTCCAGCAGACAGTAGTCGCCATCTAGAAGACAAAAACCAGCTGCTGCTGTTTGAAGCAGACAGTAATTTGCGGAACAGTGGTAGGAAGCCGGCAGGACGACGCGAGTGGAGAGTCGCCTTATTCCCCCGACTCTGCAGATCCGCTCGTGCAGGTTCAGACTGAGGTCATGGTTTCTGGTTCAGCAGTGGGTTAAACTCATTTTAATGATAGAGGGGTTAAATCAGTGAAACGGAGAGGAGAATGAAGCAGAAATTGTTTGGACATATCTGGAAACCAACCCGTCTCTTTCCCTGGAGGCCAGGCAGACGAGGCGGCAATTATCCCATAATTACTGTATTTCTGACATCATTAGGAATAAAGAGTGTAAATAAAATGTATAATTACGAATGCAAACTCCAGTCCATCTCCTGCACAGCTTTTATTTATTTGGGGTTGGTTTTGGTGGGGAGCCGTTACTGTGCTTGCATAAATTTTATTACATGTTGTAAACAGAATTGCACAGTTTATTAATGCTGACTGACTCGTAGTGCACTGCTTGCTTGAACCTCTTAAATTCACAGGATTATTGTTAGGAGTAGATGTAGGTTTGACCTGGAGGTTAAGGTGAGGGTTAGATGTAGGTTTAGGTTTAGATTTAATAAACACTTTCACACTACATTTGAAGTTCAGTTGCATTTAATGGATATTTAGTTGAATGTTACTTAAAAACCAATTGAGCATTTAGAAAGCACCTACAGTGGACCATCCAAGTAACATATAACATCACAATCAGTTGCATTTAATCGATATTTAGTTGAATATTACTTAAAGGTATATTGAACATTTACAAAGAATCTACAGTGGACCATCCAAATAAAGTGTTACCAGTATGAGTACTATAATCTAAAATCAATCAATTGCACATTGAGCATTGATTATATTGCACACAGGAATTAGTGATGAATTCACTGTTTACCTACTGTAGGTACTTTGCGTGAGGTCAAAGGGGGGTTCAGGGGTGGGCCACAGTGCTGGCTGTACAGTCTAACAGCAGAAGGAAGGAAGGACCTGTGATAGCGCCCCCTTAGGGTGAAGCAGCCTGTCACTGCAGGAGCTGCCCGGTGTTGCCAGAGTTCTTCAGCATGGATCCTAGACTGGCTAACATCCTCCTGTCTCCCACCGTCTGCACTGGGTCTAGGGGGCTTCCTAGGACAGAGCTGGCCCTCTTAATGAGTCTGTCAAATCTCTTCCTTTCCACCATCGAGATGCTACATGTAAATAATACAACTTTAAATACAGCTTCACAATAAATCCCTCCCATTGTTTATTCAATCTACAACGCCAATTCCAATGAAGTTGGGATGTTGTGTAAAACATAAATAAAAACAGAATATTTATTTTGCAAATCCTTTTCAACCTATAATCAATTGAATACACTACAAAGACGAGATATTTAATGTTCAAACAGATAAACTTTATTGTTTTTTGCAAATATTCACTCATTTTGAATTTGATGCCTGCAACACGTTCCAGAGAAGTTGGGACAGGGGCGTGTTTCCCACTGTGTTACATCACCTTTCCTTTTAACACTCAATAAGCGTTTGGGAACTGAGGACACTGATTGTTGAAGTTGGGATGTTGTGTAAAACATAAATAAAAACAGAATATTTATTTTGCAAATCCTTTTCAACCTATAATCAATTGAATACACTACAAAGATGAGATATTTAATGTTCAAACAGATAAACTTTATTGTTTTTTGCAAATATTCACTCATTTTGAATTTGATGCCTGCAACACGTTCCAGAGAAGTTGGGACAGGGGTGTGTTTACCACTGTGTTACATCACCTTTCCTTTTAACACTCAATAAGCGTTTGGGAACTGAGGACACTGATTGTTGAAGCTTTGTAGGTGGAATTCTTTCCCATTCCTGCTTGATGTACAGCTTCAGCTGCTCAGCAGTCCGGGGTCTCCGCTGTCGTATTTCGAGCTTCATAATGCGCCACACATTTTCAATGGGAGACCGGTCTGGACTGCAGGCAGGTCAGTCTAGTACCCGCACTCTTTTACTACGAAGCCACGCTGTTGTAACACGTGCAGAATGTGGCTTGGCATCGTCTTGCTGAAATAAGCAGGATGTCCCTGAAAAAGACGCTGCTTGGATGGCAGCAGATGTTGCTCCAAAACCTGTATGTACCTTTCAGCATTAATGGGCCTTCACAGATGTGCCAGTTACCCCTGCCATGGGCACTAACACACCCCCACACCATCAGAGATGCTGGCTTTTGGATTTTGCGCTGAAAACAATCCGGACAGTCCTTTTCCTCTTTGGCCCGGAGGACACGACGTCCATGATTTCCAAAAACAGTGTGAAACGTGGACGCGTCAGACCACAGGACACTTTTCCACTCTGCGTCCGTCCATCTCAGATGAGCTCGGCCCAGAGAAGCCGGCGGCGTTTCTGGGTGGTGTTGATATGTGGCTTCGCTTTGCATGGCAGAGTTTTAACCTGCACTTGTAGATGGAGCGACGAACTGCGTTCACTGACAGTGGTTTTCCGAAGTGTTCCTGAGCTCATGTGGGAATATCCGCTACAGAATGATGTGGGTTTTTAATGCAGTGCCGCCTGAGGGGTCGAAGGTCACGGGCATTCAGTGTTGGTTTTCTGCCTTGCTGCTTACTCGCAGAGATTTCTCCAGATTCTCTGAATCTTTTGATGATATTATGGACTGTAGATGATGAAATCCCTAAATTCCTGCAGTTGCACGTTGAGAAACGTTGTTCTTAAACTGTTGGACTATTTGCTCACGCAGTTGTTCACTAAGTGGTGCACCTCACCCCGTCCTTGCTTGTGAACGACTGAGTCTTTCAGGGATGCTCCCTTTATACCCAATCATGACACTCACCTGTTTCCAATTAACCTGCTCACCTGTGGAATGTTCCAAACAGGTGTTTTTTGAGCATTCCTCAACTTTCCCAGTCTTTTGTTGCCCCTGTCCCAACTTCTTAGGAACGTGTTGCAGGCATCAAATTCAAAATTACGGAATATTTGCAAAAAACAATAAAGTTTATCCGTTTGAACATTAAATATCTCGTCTTTGTAGTGTATTCAATTGAATATAGGTTGAAAAGGATGTGCAGATCATCGTATTCTATTTTTATTTATGTTTTACACAACGTCCCAACTTCACTGGAATTGGGGTTGTACCTTTTGTACCCATTACCATGACAGCAGACCTAGCAAGGATGATAGCTAGCTAGTTTGCTGGTGTTTGTCTAGAGTTTTTCTCAAAAATAAGCAAAATTAAACATTAATATATGGTCAAAAACATTACAAACAGAGATTTAGTTAATGTGCATCACTCTTTCATTGCAGTTGCGCTGAATAACGATGGATGGCGGAGATTGTAACAATAAAACAAGCCGTTTCGTGACCATCATGATTGTGACTATTGCACATCAGCACTGCCTCCTAATAAGATTTAGTGGAAAAATCTAAAAGGTCTTATAGAGTTCAATTAAATCAGTCTTGGATTGATCCAGATTGGGCTGCTTCTAAAGAATATAAATAAGAAAAGTATATTTTTATGTTTTTAAATAAGTTTTATGTAAAGTGTTTGCTTAATGTTTATAATGGCCATAAATCTTTTTCTTTGTGTGTGGTCAGCTATAGCAAATACTAGCTGAGAAGGAGGATTTAGAGATTTTAAATAATCTAACTTTTCTTTCTCTGCTAAGCTGTGAGCTGGTAAGGCTCTGAAGTGGATCGTTCTACATTATGTACTTGACGTAGTGGTTAATTGTGAGGAATGGAAGCCTGGACCCCCGGCACACTGGCTTTTTAATGGGTTAAAAAGTTAAAAATGGTTCTTTTACCCCTACCACTTGTTTTTAAGTGTCAGCCTAACCCCTTGGAGCTGAGCTACAGGGCAGTGTTTGAGATCTTCCCTCTGAAATGAGACCCTCTAATAAAAGAGCATCACTTCATTAACAGCTACCAGCGCCGCTCTGTAGGCGACCCTGCCCATCTGCAGGGACAGCAGAGGAGGGGAAAGTTCAGCTCCTCACTGCTGGGCTTTAGTTACATTTAGGCTCATACGCCTTCAAAGAGGGGGGCAATTATTTATTATCACCCCCCACTAATTCTTCAGTGATATGAAGCTGAAGTCAGATATTCTCCAGATTCTCATTTGAATTTTCCCGTTCCACCTTAAATGTTGGAGTGGTTGCAATCAGATGCTTCAAGTGTTAGAACTGCTGGACTATTTAAGGTGGAACAGAAAAGTTAGCTAGCTACCGAAACATTAGCATATTATTAGTGGTTTTTATGCTTCGTATGAAGAAAATGACCATAAATCACTGAAACAACATTAAACTACGAGAATACAGTGGTTATCGTCATATTTAACAGAAAATTCTCACATCTGTGGGTTTCTTTGGTCTCTTCTTCTCCATCTTGTCGGTTTTTCTTTTTTCTCTCATATCTCTCTGTTTGAAGTCTCTGAAAAACCTCCGTTTGGAGGGCCGTGTAGCCCAAACGCTTCGCCCCACCCCTCTTTCTCAACAGGAATTGGGACATCCCACCCCTAGACGTGAACGAACAAAACAGAGGGTTATGGGCCAAGTGGTAGGGGTGAGGGGTGAAATGGGACTGGGCCAGAGTATTGTTTTCTATACTAAACCTATTTCAGTAATTAGAGGAAATATTAAGACTGAGAGCTGAATTAGACTGCAGTGCTGATTTAATTGCACAGTTTTGGAGCAAACTGAAGGTGGAATTTGCACAATACTGGTGCTCAGCACACCAGCCATGTGACACAGTCAAGGGCTTTGGAGATTCTTCTCCAAGGCATCTCCAAGGGGCCAGAGCTGAACAGCCTTTGAGAGGTTAAAGGAGGAGAGAGAGAGAGAGAGAGAGAGAGAGAGAGAGACAGAGAGAGAGAGAGAGAGAGAGAGAGACAGAAGCACTGCCAGTCAGCTGCTCTGTCTGCTCTGAGGGAAGGAGGGAGGGAGGAGGGTGTGTGTGCTCCCAGTCTTTTTAATTCTCAGCCAATCTTCTGTCCATCACAGCACTTTATCCCTGCTTTGGAGCTCAGCTCAAGTTCGCGCACTGTCACTTTCTGACATCTCCCACAAACTACACCTCTGCACAGCCCCAAATCATCATGTGTCAGGAATTTTTTTTTGGGGGGTGGGGGGTGGGGGTGGGGGGGGGGTACTCCCTCTGACTGTTCTCAAATAGAAGCCTCCCTCTGTCCATAGAAAGGAGTCAAATTAACCATCCTGGGTGCCCGATGGCAAATACGACGTACCCCTTCCTACATTTTCTTTAATTATTTGTCACTACAAGAAGCAAAGACACCAATTCTGCGAAAACTCCAGATTCGTTTGACTCCAAATGTGTTTGTATCTATAAGAGGAGATATTTCATTTAGATTTCAGTTTGATGAAAAGTTCCATTGCCTTGTATCACGGCACACCCTTTACATTTCATCATGCGCTTGTCGTTTCCTGACACCAAGAAAAAAGGTTCCAACCTATGTAATATCTATGTAATAATCATGTCATTACATTTGAATAGCATATGAAAGACATGTACTTACTCTAGACGATCAAAAGTTCAATGATTATGCTACCAGCCGTGAAACATCTTAAACAGCTTCCTTGTACGGCACTTTTACATGGCAGAATGAGAAGCACAACCTGGTGGATTACACTCGAAGTGATTCTTCGTGAGCATTATCTCACATGTTTAGCATAATAGCAGCGAGGGCTGAGAACAATGAATAAACTTTGGGACCTGGAGTCCTGACAAGCTAAGATATGTTACAGGTATAGAATAATTCTTCAAACATTTCCATAAAAGGGGATTATCAATAATCCACTCTGAACAGCTCGCTTCAAACTAAAGAGCGCAGCCGAATGAATCAGACGCTAAACTGTTGTAAAAAAGCGCTTCCAGACACGCCCAGGCTGCAGAGGGGAAGCGGCGGCAGCCGGGAGGTGGGTCCCAGCTCCTGCTACGTGAACATTTGTCATGTTTAACCTTTACTCAGCGGCGTTTAATAAAACTGCTGCCATACGGTGGATTATAGTGTCTGTCCTAACACTATAGGCAGGAAATCCACGCAAAAGGTTTTTTAATTTGACCTGAAATTAACCGTGACTGCTCTGCCAGAGCCCAGCCCGGATTAGCCGCTTTAATTACTGCAAATGTGAAGCAGGGCTAAGGATCTGATCTCAACAGGCAAAGGACACCAAGCACAATGAGGTTAAATGACCCCCACCTGTTTCCTTTTCTTGTGGAGAATCAAACAACATTGTACCATTAGTGGGGTGAAGTTCATTAGTGAGGCTGAGAGTTCTTGGCTGCTGTCTTTTGCTGTGTGATCATTAGAAGTCGTTCTCATGTTGGTGACCATGTGTAAGCACCAAACTTTGCACTGGACTTCAGTGAGACAGAATATAAATATATATAAGCATATGTACATATCCATTATATCAGCTCCACTTACTGTATAGCTGCACTTTGTAGTTCTACAGTTACAGACTGTAGTGCATCTGTTTCTCTGCATACTTTCTTGCCCTGCTCTGCAGTGGTCAGGACCCCCATGGACCCTCACAGAGCAGGTACTATTGGGGTCATTCTCAGCACCTCAGCAACCAAAAATACCCAGCCAGCAGTGTCGTGTGGGCAGCGTCCTGTGACCACTGATGAAGGACTAGAGGACGGCCAACACAAACTGTGCAGCTGCAGATGAGCTGTCGCCTCTGACTTTACATCTACAAGATTAAATGTTTTATTATATCTTTTCATGCAACGACTCTATAGAAATGAAACGTGGATGTAACTTAAAGTGGTCAGTGTGCAGCTTGTACAGCAGTGCAGATTTACTGTCCTCTGAAAAGAACAACACACAGACATTAATGTCCAGTACAAGTGAGTCCACCTCACAGTGAACGTGTCCAGATTGTGCTCAAAGGGTCAATATTCTGTGTGACCACCATTGTTATCTATCACCACCTGAACCCTCTTGGGCATGGAATTCACCAGAGCTGCACAGGTTGCTACTGGAATCCTCTTCCACTCCTCCATGATGACATGACAGAGCTGGTGGATGTTAGACACCTTGCGCTCCTCCTCCTTCTGCTTGATCCCCCACAGGTGCTCATTTGGGTTTAGGTCTGGAGACATACTTGGCCAGTCCATCACCTTTACCTTCAGCAAGGCAGTTATCATCTTGGAGGTGTGTTTGGGGTCATTACCGAGTTGGAAAACTGCCATGCAGAGCAGTTTGTTAAGGGAGGGGATCATGCTCTGCTTCAGAAGGTCACAGTACATGTTGGAATTCATGTTTCCCCTCAATGAACTGCAGCTCCCAGTGCTGGCAGCACTCATGCAGCTCCAGACCATGATGCTACCACCACCATGCTTGACTGTAGGCAAGAGACAGTTGTCTTGGTGCTCCTCTTCAGGGCGCCGCCACACATGCTGGACACCATCTGAGCCAAACAAGTTTATCTTGGTCTTGTCAGACCACAGGACATGGTTCCACTTGGACTGCTTGTCTTCAGCAAACTGTTTCTGTGCTTTCTTATGTGTCAGCTTCAGAAGAGGCTTCCTTCTGGGACGATAGCCATGCAGACTGAGTTGATGCATTGTGCGGCGTATGGTCTGAGCACTCACAGGCTGACCTCCCACTTCTTCAACCTCTGCAGCAATGCTGGCAGCATCTATTTTTTGAAGCCAACCTCTGGATATGACGCTGAACATGTTGACTCAACTTCTTCGGTCGACCCTGGCGAGGCCTGTTCCAAGCGGAACCTGTCCTGGAAAACCACTGTATGACATTGGCCACCGTGCTATAGCTCAGTCTGAGGGTGTTAACAGTCTTATTATAGCCTAGGCGTTTTTGTGTAGAGCAACAATTCTATTTCTCACATCCTCAGAGATTCTTTACCATGAGGTGCCATGTTGAATATCCAGTGGCTAGTATGAGTGAATTGTACCCAAAACACCAAATTTAACAGCCCTGCTCCCCATTCACACCTGGAACCTTGCAACTCTTACGAGTCACATGACACCAGGGAGGGACGACGACACAACTGGGCACAATTTGGACATGTTCACTGTGAGGTGGACTCACTTGTGCTGCCAGCTATTTAGACATTAATGGCTGTGATGAGTTCAGTAAATCTGCACTGCTATACAAGCTGCAGACTGACCACTTTACGTTATAGCCAAGTTTCATTTCTATAGTGTCGTCCCATGAAAAGATATAATAAAATATTTGCGGAAATGTGAGGGGTGTATTCATTTTTGTGAGATGCTGTGTGTATATATATATATATATATATATATATATATATATATATATATATATATATATATATATAGGCACCTTTATTATTAATATTTGATGAAGCCTTCCCAGGTGAGAATAACTACTCAAGGTTAACACTTGTTGAGAGATCTCGGGAACTCTCCACCATACAGAACATGTCCAGTTCCATGAACTGCCTCTGTAATACACACCACAAGTGTTTTCAGTTGGGTTCAAATCTGGAGACAGCACTGCATGAAGAACACATCACATAGTTTCAGTGCCATTTTCCAAAGTGCAGATGCTGCTTTTTGAGGCTTCTTCTTAGGAAAGGCTTGTTTCATGGAGCTTTTCCACACAGCTTCCATACGAGTTGGTGGCTCTTTGGTTTTACTCATGTTGATGGATAACAAGGGTTTTTACATGTGTAAGTTCATGTTTACACCCCGGGCTGAAAAAAAATGGTCATAGACAACATGAAGTATGATGTTGTTGGAGAACGGGAGCAGTAAAAAGTGAAGCACATGCATTTGGTTTTATGTAAAATATTTTTAGAGGTGGCAATAATTTTGGGCCATTTGGTCTTGAAAGAAAACACTGCTCTTAAAATAAAACAAGATTCTTACAGGAATAATTTTTATGTCACGAGTGAAGGAGACCGGATGCAAATGCAGTGGCTTTTAATAGCACACAAAAAAACAAAGTCCATGTCAAAAAAAAAAAAACCCAGCAAACATGACAAAGGAGAAAAGGCAGGCTGACAAATCCCAAGCGTACTGACAAAGTCTAGAGGGCAAAAGCACAAAACAACATGGCCACTAAAAATGGCAGAGACTTTGAGACTTTGCAGAGTCTGAAAGTCACAAGCCAGCTTTTAAACCAAGGACTGATGAGGAAGGAAAGTGGGGCCAGTAATCAGAAGTCTGTCAAAACTGAAAGTGGGCGGAGCTTAGGATATGACACTATAAAATACACATTTAGCAATTTCCCTAAACATTTTTAAATGATACAAATGATATGCATTTTTATTTATTTTACATGATTATTTACATAAAGCCTCTGAGTGGAAGTATTAAGCAGGCGTTTCTAAGTGTGTGTGGTGATAGTTTAGAGGTCACTAATAGGCAGGCTGCAGTCCGAGTCCGGACCCAGATGCTGTCCTATGAGGACCTGGACCTATAAACGATAAACTGTGGAGAATTTTTTAATTTCAATTAAATGGTCCTGTTTTAATCAGCATAACATTCCTAGTCATTATAGTAGCTTCAGTGGTCCGGTGAGACTCACAGCTCAATCGGATGCGTTATAAATACACTGACACTACTCAGCCAATCAGATATGTGCATTACGATGAGCACTGAGACTCAGGTGAGTGTCGACACAAAGGGGAGGGATGAGGAGAGAAACAGCAGTCAGAGAAGAAAGTGAGTCAGAGGGAAGTTATTCCACATGATTGGATCTAAAAAGAGGAAACTGACAGTAAATGTTGTTGAAATCTGACCGAACTGGACTTTATTTGATCTGATATTCAGTAAATGTTGTTGAAATCTGACTGAACTGGACTTTATTTGATCTGATATTCAGTTGTCGACTGTATAAGATGCTGATATTCCTACTCGGCTACTTCAGTAAACAGTATATGGCACTGAGTCATGATGCAAGTTCGCTTGAGGAAATTTTCTCTAACTGGACCTTATTGAATATAAATGAAATACCTCTGGTATAGATCATATAGAGACGCCGGGCCGTTTTAAGTAACACAAATTCCACAGATCAGAGATGACGCGGAGGGAGATCTGAAGTTCCAGCAGTGTTTCTGAGTTGCATCATCTCTTGTTCCTGTTCTTGGCTTTTTCCACACCTGACCTCATTTTTCATCATACTGACAAATGATTAAACGCACTTCAGAATCAAGAGGGAAAGCATCCGGCCCAGGTAAACAACTGGAGGAAAAGGGACTGAAAGCATCTTAAATGAGAGACTCCGCCACACTCCTCCAGCAGCATGAATGATTTATAGCTAAGTTTGGATCCCTTCTGTGTGTGACATGAAACAAAATTGACAACAATTATGCAGGAGCTTCACACATACACAGATCAATATCCATATCTGAAATACATTCTAATGAAAAAATTCAGTCACAGTTCATTTGGATTGTTCCCTATAGATGCTATACAGATACTCTGGTGATGCTCAGTTGATTATGAACATTATGGTTAAGGTTTGGGTTTGGAGTAGATGTAGGTTGTGCTATGAGCTCAAGGTTAGGTTTAGGGCTAGGGATAGATTTAATAAATTCTTTCACACTAAACATGAAGTTCTGTTGCATTTAATGGATACTTAGTTGAATGTTACTTATAGACAGACTGAGCATTTATAAAGCATTTACAGTGGACCATCCACATAATTCAAAACAAGCAAGAAGAGTAATAGTAATTTATAGTTATTACTATTTTATTTTGGATATGATGGTCATCCAGACCCCTGTGATGGACTGGCGACCTGTCCAGGGTCCTGCCTTCCGCCCAATGACTGCTGGGATAGGCTCCAGCAACCCCCGCGACCCTGAGGGAGAAGCGGCTTGTAAAATGTGTGTGTGTGTGTGTGTGTGTGTGGTCATTCAGATTATTCTATTTTTGTTGAGGCACAGTCATCATATTTGATTGAAATGGGTTCCTCTTTTGAGTCTTGGAATCTTTCAAGGTTTCTACTTCTTGCTGTTCTGCTATCGTCCCTGGTGCCACTCATTTGGCACTTAGACCCAGATTCTCTGTAAAGCTGCTTTGTGACAACTGCTGTTAGAAAAAATGCTATATAACTAAATCTGAATTGAACTGAACTGTATTGGATGGACTGGCGACCTGTCCAGGGTGTTTCCTGCCTTCTGCCTAATGACTGCTGAGAGGCTCCAACTCCCCCCATGACCCAGAAGAATAAGCAGCTTAGAAAATGTGCATGTGCATTGGATGGATGAAAACATCCCAGTCTAAACATGTGGATTCACCATTCAAATCAAATCAAATTTATTTGTAGCACTTTTTACAACGGATGTTGTCACAAAGCAGCTTCACAGAATTCCAGTAAAGATGAAGTTTTAACATGAATGTGGGCAAGCCAGGGGGGCGACAGTGGCAAGGAGAACCTCCATAAGAGCTGAGTAGGAAACCTTGGGAGGAACCAAGGCTCACAAGGGGGGGGGGGGGCATACTCCTCTGGTCAAACTACCTACAGAGTTATTATACTACTAATATTAATAGCAGTAGTATTAGTAGCAGTAAGAGTTAGGAGTCCATGAAAACATCAGTGTAGGGTGGGCAGCTAGTCCAAGACAGGTGGCGGTAGCTGGGGCGTGGGCAGCTGGTCTGAAGCAGGTACCAGGAGAGCTCTACAGTCAGTCATCCTTCAGTGTCCGGCCGGATATGTGGGCGGTCGTTTACTTGGAAAATAGATAGGGAGATGGAAGTTTTGTTCTGTTTAGTTGGATGTAAGACAGTTGCCTTCAAGTATCTGAACAAATAAAATATCAAAAGCAACTCAGTGACTTAAAGATTTAAAACTTTTAAACTTTTAATGATTCAAAAACACCTGAAGACGTTGAATTACAGGCACATCTGCCACAGAAAGGCTGGCTTAAGGGACAGGTGTCTGAGAAAGGGTTTATCAAAACACCATTTAAAGGTTTTGTGTTAAAATCCTCAGCTCAAGCGTGACAACATAGCAGGCAATGTTTCAGAGTATCCCATCATGACTGTCATGACTGCACCTATGAAACGTGTCTCGAAATCCTGAGAAGTCCAAGACTGTAAACCCAAAAAAGTGCATTTGGTGGAGGTTGTTTTTGTAGAAGGGAATCCGAGTCGAGCACGCTGCATTACAGGTAATGCGCAAAATCATGCAAATGAGCAAACTGCTGCGCCTCCACGGTTACATTCTGTCCATCAGTCCATCAAGAGTAATCCTGAGCCATTTGATGAGGTTTGTGCACCTTCTTATGGCTCATCATGGCGTCAACCCTTTTCCCTTTCCAAGCTCTTTCTCCTCGGCTTGGCAGACAGGTGAAGTGATGGCCCTCCCTCACTGACTCATAATCATGTTTACTCAACTCCCCCAGCCCCCCACCCTGCAGGATTACTCCTCAGCCAATGCTGCGAGTCTGGAGACCAGCTTTGTCAACACACAGCCTCCTCCTTCCACGCCAATTTGCAGGCCAAGTAGCCCAAGATGCTGCTTTGCAGATTAAGCCTGCTTTAACCTGCCTTTCTACACCTCTCCAGCCCTGCATCACCTTTATCTTCCCTAGACCTAAAAATACGGTTTCCCTCTGTCATGCGACTCTCCTGCGCAGACTCTGCCGTACGAGATGAAGCCTGGACACCAAAAATATAGAGAAAGCTCTAATGGAGAGACTCCATTTTGCTTGATTCATGGCCGTATCCTCCACCGCTTGTGATGTGGGATAAGCTACTGGAGAATATAAACTCTCAGCAAAAAAGGTTTCTGTCTACACTTTTACCATGAATCCCAAAAAGGGATCTTTTACGCAATGCCACAGAACAGTGGTCATCAGCCCTGGTCCTGGAGATCTACCTTTCTATGAAGGCTGGTTTGATCTGCCACACCTGCTTCAGCTAATTAACGTCTTCAGCAGCCCTTCATTGGTTGGATCAGATGCATTAGTGTTGGTAGAAGTATGTTAGACGCAGGTTGGAACCGAGCTCTGCTCGGGTCTCCAGGTTCTGATGACCACTGTCATAGAAAAAAAGACGTTTGGTTTCCTTACGAACCTTTTAATGTAAGGTTCTTTGGGGAAACATGGTCGCAAATGAGATGTGAGTGTGAAGAACCTTTTTTAAAGGACCTCAACAAAATGTATTAGTTTATGTGGAAAGTAAATTGGTCCCACTTTATATTGTCTCTATTGACTGTGTAGTTACACATGAATAACGCATGCAACTACACTGTACAACTGATTATTTAGGCATTGTTACAGATGGATTACAGCAGTACAGATAATGTAAATACACATGTGTCAACTTCAGTTTTGCCTCATATAATTACACAAGTGTATCTGTTTGACACAAAGCAGATCTGAAGTCTTTTCCAGAAGATAAAGGAAGGACATTTCACAAGATATTACACTTATGTTTTACATAATTACTGCAGAATAACATGTGTACATGTGGTAAAAAGGTAACCTAATCGCATCACTTTGATTAATACCATTTTGTAATTACACTGTACTTACTTAACAACTACAGTATGTACAGTTACAACTGTAGTGTAGTGTTACAATTACACTGTTCCAGTCTAATTACAAATGTAATTACATTTGTTATTACTCTTGTGTAATTACATGAAAGAATAGGCTGTTACAACTGTTACAAAAGAGACACTTGTATAATTAAATGAGGCAAAACCGAAGTTGATACATTAATTAATTAACTGCTGTAATTCATCTGTAACAGTCACTAAATCATTAGTAGTTACATTGTTGCATTTGTTGTTCACATGTAACTACACAGTTATTAGAGACACTTAATATAAAGTGGTACCCGTAATCTTGGACCTTGGAACAAATGTGCCTTTTCCTTTATGGTCCATAGTATTTTCTGTTTTGTTCTATTTTCACGATGGCAAACATAATAACAGACAATGCCTTTAAAATCGGTGCAAAATTTTAAAAAATGAAGTGGGTTTGAAAGCAGCCTGAGGTTCTTCAGAGATGTGAGCTAGTAGAGTTGACCATCTGATGCGCTAGGAAGCGCCACATTAAAGATAAAGTTTTACTCAATGGCCTAATTACATTTCACCACTCAACCAGCTGCTTTTTTGGGGGAGGTCAATCAGTTTTGCCACACAACTTTTGGAGGTGCGGTGCCGCCCCTGACCAGCAGGAATGAAGGGCTGACTGGCAGGATTCCTGATGAATCGTTCCGTCTGTTGGCTGTGTTGCCAGTTCACAAACACTACCTTTTTTCCATTAACTTTTTGTCCGTTCTGTAAGCGATGAAAGGAAAAGGTGTTTGTTGCCGGCAGCTTGTTCCCAGCAACAAAAAATGCCCTGTACCATCTCCTGAGAAAACTGCTGTTGCTTTGGAAAATAAAAAAAGCTGTTAGACACATTTCCATCAAGAAACCATGAATATCCTGAGAACTGCTGTATTGTGCTGCTACTATCCTGCCTTTTCTGCAGTGGACTGTTTTACTGGTTAGTTGTAAAAGAGATGGCAGGCACAGCTCTGTTTATGATGGCTAGTGCTATTCATTAGTATGGCATGCAAATCGAGGAAGCTCACCAGCCTGCAGCTAAAGTGGAAATGTTAAACTGCAGATGGCTGATGAGCTAGTTTGGCCATCTTTAGGTGCTACTCAGGTTGTAGCTAGCTATGAGGACACGACCAAGGTCTGCACATCCATGGTTTTGAGTGTGGAAACAGTGCCATCCTTTGCTTTTGAGCGGCTCAGCAAATAGAGTCATCTAACACGATTTACTAGTGAAAGTACAACAGAAGAGGAAGAGGAATAAATATTCTTTGGTTTCCTGCTGGTACAAATGATGAAATGTGCTTTTGTGTCAGTAACCTTCTACGTACGGGACCTGCCATCTGACCACTGCTTTCATGTCAGACTGGTCAAGCTTGCAGTCCACTCCCAAAGGTCTTCCACCACTCGCCTACATATGCTTCAAGTCCTTTCAAGTCCCAAGAGCCAGAGTGAGCCAGTCCTACATGCCACTTCCGCTCTAGTGGCTCCTAACTAGGCCGCCAGGTCTCTCACAACCTTTCCCTTCGCCTTTTCAACTCTCCTTCTTAATATGCATAACACCTAAACCATTCATTATCTTACCGCTCCCTCCTCTGTGGCATCCTACCACCAACAAATGAACTATGACAGCCCTATTCTATCACTGAAATGATTAATTTCGATAGCCAGGGGTTCTCTCGCGCTTATTATTTCATTTATGTGTTCTGAGGTGCTTCCCTCCATCCCTGCCATGGCTATCTGTGGAAAAATCTGGGGCAAAATTCAGTCTTTTCATTTTTGCATATGATCCATTACATCGCCGCCAGGCAGAATGGCTTTAATATGCCCTACTTGAGTGAGTAGATCTCTATCTGCAGTGAAAATATTGTCAGGGACCAAGGCGGCAATTATTTATCAATAGTGATATTGATGGGAAGAGGGCCGACTTGTATGAAAAACCCACTGCGGTGTAAGTGGTTAGATTAGTTGGAGTATAAAATATTTAACAATGTGCCATTTGGTGTTTTTGTGTATTAATACAGACATGACATGTTCACAAGTCGCTTTAATGCGAGTCTGAGTCAAGTCTGGAGTTCCTGAGGTGTGAGTCTGTAATGCTTTGCATGTGTGAGCATGTGCATGAGAGATTTGTGTTGTAGCTCACTATGCAAACATGGGTTTGTAGCCTGTGTGCCTACATTCAGTTTCTAAGCCATCTAAATAGGAATGTGGATTTGAACGGTGACATCAAGTCCCAGCTGAGTCTCTGATGTGCGAGTCTGAGTCGAGTCTCTGAGGTGTGAGTTCCAATCGCGTCTTTGAGGTGCAAGTTCGAGTCGAGTCTCTGAGGTGTGAGTTCGAGTCAAGTCACTGATGTGCAAGCTCAAGTTGAGTCTCTTAGGTGTGAATTCAAGTCTCTGAGTAGTGAGTCAGAGTTGAGTCTTAGGAGTCTGAGGTGTGAATTTGAGTTGAGTCGCTGAGGGCTGAGTTTGAATTGAGTCTCGAGGTGTGAGTCAGAGTCGAGTCTATGAGGCATGCGTTCCAGTCAAGTCTCTGATGTGCGAGTTCGAGTTGAGTCTCTGAAGTGTGGGTCCGAGACGAGTCTCTGAGGTGCAAGTCCGAGTCAAGTCTCTGAGGTGCGAGTCTGAGTTGAATCTCTGAAGTGTGAGTCCAAGTCAAGTCTCTGATGTGCGAGTTCAAGTCGGGTCTCTGAGGTGCGAGTTTGAGTCGAGTGTCTGAGGTATGAGTTCGAATTGAGTCTCGAAGTGCAAGTTCGAGTCGAGTCTCTGAGGTGTGAATCTGAGTAGAGTCTCTGAGGTGTGAGTTTGAGTCAAGTCTCTGAGGTGTGAGTCTGACTTGAGTCTCTGAGATGTGAGTCAGAGTTTCTGGGGTGTGAGTTTGAGCCAAGTCTCTGGGATGTAAGTCACCTCGAGTCCCAAGTTTCTGAGGGGTAAACCTAAGCTGAGTCTCTAGGTTGTCGGTCAGAGTGAAGTCTCAAGTTTCAGGAGTAAACTTGAGTCGGGTCCCTGAGTAAAAGATGAAAAATGAACCTTGAAAAATGAGCCATTCTTGCTGTTTTCAGATTATATAGACACATCAACCAGCCTACGAGTCAGGTTTCCTCTAACACAGACTCGAGTGAAACCTCTAATTTAAGACGATCGGCAGCACGAGGACAATTTTAGGCAAAATTGTGCCAGGACTGTTTTTGAGGGCCTGGTGAGTGTAAATGGCAAAGAGGATGTCAAAAATCCTTCCCCACCCGCTGCGGGTTTCAGGTGGACTAGCGTTTACGGTTAAATCCCCTGGTAGCCCGATAAGTTGGAGCAGTTCTCGGGAGATTACATCCGCGCTCAGACGCTTACCTGTCAGCATGCCTGACAAGCTTATTCCTCTGAGCACCTGGAAATGTACTCCCACACCATTCTCTTTTTTACCCTCCATGAAGCCTCTTTGTGCAAACTTCATTTCACACCTCGACTTCAACCCACTTTCATATTTTAGCGTCGAACTTGTAAATAACAAAAAAATTGACGCTTATTTTACAGCCGCCTGGGTTCAAGGCATTCAGTAGCTGTTCCAATTACACGTAAACCCCGAATATGTTCCACATATCTAGGATTACGAGACTGTAAAAATGAAGCTGTATAAAGACTCTACATCCCACTTATGAATAGATGCAGAGCAGCTTTGAGGCATATACAGTTCTGTACTGTAACATTATGTGCTGTATTCATGCATGTGCCATTTACAGTAAGCGCTTATTGTTTCTGCTGTATAACTACAGCTTGTCTTTTTGTTGTCTGCTTGATGGATTGAATAATTAAGCCAAATCATATGCTGCTTTATATTATCATTTATTCTTTTCTTGGAACGCCTCACAGCGCTTCCCTTTCATCAGAGCACTGCTCTCAGCCTGTTGACAATCACCCTTCAGTGTGCTTATGTGCCTATACAGCAGTGGTTTCTAAGCAACTGTACGTATGTAGATCAGACTCCAAGTTTTCCCGCAGACCCTAACGTCTCTTTCCACCTCAGCACAGCTCAAGCGCACAATATCCAGATGGAAACCACAAGGAATTTTTGAGAAAAAGTGTTGCAGAGTTAATATTCTGCAGGGAAAACAAACAGTTTGCCAGCGTGTCACGGCTTTGACATCAGGCTCAATAATTGATTACGCCGGAAACGGGATTAGAATTTCAATATGAAATTTTATTCGCTTTCTGTTCCATCTCACAGAGACAGATATTAAGATATTAATACAAAAGTATTAAATCACTTGACAAACTGGATAATAGCGTTAAGAAATCAAGGATGACAGCATGAAAAGGAGAATTTCCAACACGTACAAAATACAAAGGACTGAATCAGAATAGATGAAAAACAACACCCCCGACCCCTGGATAATCATGTCTTGCAGTTCTTGCTGGCCAAAAATGAGTGGAGTGAATCTTAATTCATGTCCAGGGTCACTGGTAATGGATAGCTACAAGCACAAAGTTGTTAGAAACATGACTTAAGATGCATAAATTTGCAAGTTAACAAAGCTTGTTGCTCACCCGATTCAAGGTTTCAAGGTGATCCACTGTTATTTCACATAATTACCTTTAAAGAGGGCATCAGTGGTGAGGGCATCTATGGTTTCATCTAAATAATGAAGCAATGAAGAAAACTTCTATCTACATTCTTCAAAGTTAGGCGGACAAAAAGGGTTCTTTGTTTGATGCCATAGACCAAAGACTTTTGGTTCCTCTAAAGTTTCCGAAGACCATTTTTGAAGAAGATGACAGTGTGAAGAACCTTAATGTCCACCTAATGTAAAGTTTCTTGGACGATCCCTTAAAAAAGTTTTAAAACTTAAAAAACCCTTTTAAAGTTTGTTGAATCTCCAAGAGGTTCTTCCCACTCACATTTCACCTACAAACCTAGTTCTTTGAGAAACCAAAGGTGGTTCTTCTATGTCATTGGTCAAAGAACCATTTATCACCCCTTTTTATGAGTGTAATGCTGAACGCTTCCATCTCCTTTGCTAAGAAGACTGAAAGTTCTTTGCATGATGCCATAGAAGAACCACTTTTGGCCCCCTAAATAATGTTTTTAAAGTCCACATAATGTAAAGGTTCTTGGAAGAACCCTTAAATTGGTACGACACCCTTGCCATTAAGTGGAGGTTCTTTACATTTTTAAACCTAAAGGGTCTTTAAACTCACACACTTCATCTACAAATATGGTTCTTTAGGCAAGCAAAGGTGGTTCTTCTATATCATTGGTCAAAGAACCCTTTGTCACCCCTTTTTCTGAGTGTAATGTAGAACATGTCCATCTACATTGTTAAGAAGGTTGAAACTTCTTGGCATGATGCTATGGAAGAACCACTTTTGGTCCTCTAAGGAACGTTTTAAAAATCCACATGGTGTAAAGTTTCTTGGAAGAACCCCTAAATTGGTACAAGACCTTGACATTAAGTGGAGGTTCTTTAAAAGGTTCTTCACACTCACATATTTCATTTGCAAGTAAGTCTCTTTAGGAAGCATAATGTGGTTCTTCCACAACATTGCTCAAAGAACCCTTTGTTACCAGTTTTGACAAATATAATGTAGAACATCCATCCATTTCCTAAACCGCTTCCTCAGGGTCGCGGGGGGGTGCTGGAGCCTATGCCAGCGGTCATCGGGCGGAAGGATAATGTAGAACACTTCCATCTATATCGTTAAAAATGAAGGTTCTTTGCATGATGACATAGAATAACCACTTCTGGCATCCACATAACGTAAAGTTTCTTGGAAGAATCCTTAAATTGGAATAGAACCTTGACATTAAGTGGAGGTTCTTTAAATCTTCAAAAGGTTCTCCCCACTTCCCACCCAAACATTTAATTTTTAAATGTTTTTTTTTTATTTGGGGAACCAAAGGTGGTTCTCCTACAAAGAACCCTTTGTGACTCATTTTAAGAGTGTAATGTAGAACATATCCACCTATATTGTTAAGAGGGTTGAAAGTTCTTTGCATGATGTCATAGAAGAACCACTTTTGGTCCACTAAAGACCATTTTTAAAGTTCACATAATGTAAATGTTCTAGGAAAACCCCAAGGAAGCAAATTTACATTGGTATAGAACCATGACATTATGTGAAGGTTCTAAGGTTCTCCACATTCACACATAATTATAATCATGGCTCTCAGGGTAACTAAAGGTGGTTCTACTATGGCGTTGCTCAATGTACCTTTGTCACACCTTTTAACAATAATAATGTAGAACACTTTCATTTACAATCGTTAAAAATGAAGGTTCTTTACATGATGCCATAGAACCACTTTTGGTCTTTTTTAAAGTCCACATAATGTAAATATTCTAGGAAGTACCTTTACATTGGTACAGATCCATGGCATTTTGTTAAGGTTAGACAAGCCCTGAAAAGTTCTTCACACACATCTAATTCACAAACATGGTTCTTTAGGGAACCAAAAGCAGTTCTTCTATCACAATGGTCAAAGAACCCTTTGTTGCACCTTGTGTAATGTAGCATCTATCTACACTCTTAAAAATTAAGGTTCCAAGAGGGGTTTTTGCACAATGACTTGAGGAACCACTTCAGGTTTCCTACAGAACCTTTCAGTGGAAGAACCGCTGGAGAACAATCTTATTTTTGTGAATGAGATGTGTGTGCAAGGAACCTTTTTAAAGTCCATTTGGTGTACAGGTTCTAGGAAAAACCCTTAAATTAGGAACATTATATGAAGGTTCTTCATACCATATCCAAAGATAAATTTTCAATCAAAAGAGGTTCTTCTTAGCATTGCTCAAAGAACCTTTTGTCACGCTTTTTTTAGGAATGTAACATAGGTCACTTCTAGCTACATTCTTAAATATAAAGATGGCAAAAGGGGTTCTTTTAAGGTTTCTTAAAATTTTAAGAACCTCCATCTCAGAAACTTCAAATCACTATGTAACTTTCACATTAAAAGAAGGTTCTTTAAACCTTCCAACCTTCGTCAGAACCCTTAGTGGCACCTTTGTTTTTGAGAGTACACACCCCAAGATATCAGCCAGCACAATTCGGGGCTAAAGTGGAGCACATAAATGGAGAAGGAGACGTATGAGGTATCTTAGATCATCAGCGCGAACCGACTCAAGACAGAAGAAGGAATTGAAAGTCACCTCTTAGTTACTGTTGCTTTGTACGTGAAACTTTCAGAGCAAGTTGCCCGGTAGCATCTGCAACAGTTGTGAGACTAAAAAGCTCATCAGAAAGGAAAATTTAGAAGCTCACTTTAAAAAACAAAAACAAAACAAAAACAACAAACAAACAAAAAACATTTTTTCATTCAAAAATAATTTTGCTTTACAAGTTGTTCAAAGCAGATACATGTATGAGAACAGATGAATATATGCTTGTAGGCCAGTTTACACTTTTACATTGTTCAGCCACTCGCCGTTAAAGCGGCTGGCTTTCATGTTCTAAGTAAGGAGGAGATTATAGCGACAGAAGCTGCCCCTTCAGATGAGCTAAGGCTAAACCTAACACTGGAGCTAGTCAGATATTAGATATTAGAGGTGGACTCGTCATTTTTTCATAAAATAACCACTTTTGGCTTCCAACTATGATGTCTGACAAGAAATAACATTACATAAAATTGTTGAGATCAGTTCAGTTCATTATTACAATTCAGAGCCACTGGCGAACTGTGTTATGAACACTAGGGGGCAGTGAGCACACAGCGCCCGGGGGTGGTTGGGGGTTGGGTGCCTTGCTCAAGGGCACTTTGGTCATGTTCTGTTGGCTCAGGGGACTGGAGCCCACAACTGCCCCCAAAAACCAGTTAGCTTGCCTTAGCTTAGCTGCTCACAGTAAGCTTGACAGTGAGCATATATCTGACCACTTCTGGTCCACCCTTGGCCCACCTGGACTATTCATGCATATAAGCTCTACTTGGTTTTTAATCTCCTTAAACAGATTTGAAATGCACTCATATTTCAGAGAATAAAGTACGACAAATAGACAAAAATAATAACGAGGCCTACAATAAAATGATTTTATAGACATTGTTGTTGCTGATGTGATTGTGAAGCGGCCGGGATGAGGATCAGTACCTCCAAACCCCGGGGAAGACCCAGGACACGCTGGCGTGACTATATCGCCCAGCTGGCCTGGGAACGCCTCGGAATCCCCCCCAGGGAGCTAGTGGAAGTGGCTGGGGAAAGGGAGGTCCGGGCCTCATTGCTTAGGATGACCTGAACCCCGGAGAAGTGGAAGATGATGGATGGATGGATGGATGGATGGATGTTGTTGCTGACACTGTACTAAAATAAATAAAATGATTTACTAAAGTAATTTAGCATATCTAAAGAAAGGAAGGAAGGGAAAATAAGTAAAGTGGACTGTGAGGGGGAAATGACTGATAAGTGGAATTTTGTCTAATACCTTGCGGAGGAGGTTTTAGGGATGGGAGCCGTACCTTGAGATGAACTAGTCAGATGTTAGATGCTGAGGTTGACTCGCTGTCTTTTACACAGTATTTTTCAACTTTCAAACAAACTTTTATATAAACAGTACGAAGAATGGCCTCATATGGTTACTGCCTGACCTCAACCGTGTCATAACAACGAATGCATTAACATTTATTTTTACACAGAACGTAATGTAAGAATCTGTAATGTAAGCACTATACAGTCCTGTTTAAATGGATGAAGCTAATTGTGACCAGCTAAGTAAAGGAAAGCTAACTGATCTCAACCTTTTATCCATAACATTATTTATCATTGGATATCATATAAAATGATTTTTATTAAATGCAGTAACTCAGGTAAAGGTTCTCTTATAGCCTGTACAGTTCTGTCTCTTAGTCATTTTCACACTGAGCAGTGAGTTTGGTTCTCCAGAGTTTCAGCTCCACGAATGAAATAAAAACAACACCATCCTCCAGATCATAAGGGTGTCTCTGAATGAACATTCACCCCCTCAGTAACCTAATTTACTGCCACCGCCGTTCTCACTGCAAGTTTGTTGTGAGGAGCTCTGTCAAAGCCTTTCCTTCGATTGATGGAAAGAGGATTGTTAGGGAACGACTGTCATTGAATAAGAGGCAGGTCAATCATTATTTTGCAAATAGTCAATTATGACAGATGTTTAGAGGTGACAAATGATGTCACAGAGTCCAAACAATTGTCCTATTTGTGCGATCAAGGTGAAAAAGGCCCAGTTATTCATTACAGACACTCTCAGACCTCATGTAGCAGCTCAGGGATTGACTGAAACAGTGCTGTGTAAACCTCAGACATGCTCCTCCAGACAGGCGTACACATCTGTACTAGTGTAGGAGCCAAATAGCAGGAGTCTAATGAAGAGTCATGGGAATTCTCCACAGAATTCAGCATTCTCTTAAACACGTCTTTCAGGCCAAAATACACTACACTTCAAAGTACTAGCGATTTTCAAGTTTTCTCTCAAGTTGAAAGTGGAAACTGAAACCTAAGCAAAACACCAACGGCATGAGGAAAGCCTGCCCTTTTTGCATAAAATATAAAAAGAAAAAGCATAACTTGATCAAAGAAAAAAAAAAGAAAACATACCAACACGAATGTAAGGCAATGTATCTCTGTCAACATTCTTGAGTGTACTACATATAAATAAATTAGTTCCATAACCGGTATATACCTCTTAAATAATATCCAACCCTTGCAGATTTCTTTCTTGTTTTGTTTTCTCAGTCTGTGCTTATTGAAGGCAAAAGTTCTACAAAAGCAGCCACACCAGCACAAGAAACGCTACTCCATGGACATGAACCTTCTTGCTTGCAGCTGAACTGAAGAAGCCTCTGGAGTTCAGGCCTGGAAGACACAGAAACAGATACACACATCATGTTATTACATGAATAGCAGGAATGTGAACTACTGAAGTGGGGCAGTCCATTTTTTTTATTTTTCCCCAATTTTTTCCCCAATTTAGTCGTGTCCAACTGTACCTGCCAGTTAGGAGAACCCCCCTACCTGCCAGTTAGGACAACCCCCCCGGACACAACCAACTCTAGGGTTAGTTAGGGTTAGGCTTCCTCCGACACCTGTGAAGCGCCACCACATCTTTTCGAACTGCTCCTGCAACTTCATTGGAGAGCGCTCTGAGGAAAGCGCCAACCGCCAGATCTGTTACGTCAGCTATCGAACGCCTGCGAGGGCGAGGCCAATTGTGCTCTCTAGGACCCTCTAGGGCTCCCGGTTACAGACGGCTATAGCATCACCAGGGATCGAACTCTAAGACGCCTCCTTTTCTGTTTATGTGCCCACCTTAGCCCAGAATTGTGCGGGGTGATGTCTTGGGGTGTGCACTCTGAGGGTTCCTTGAATGACGGCACAAGAAGAACCACTTTTGGTCCCCTAAAGAACCATGTCTGAAAAAGATACTTGTAAATCTATAGGTTTAAAGGACGTGATGCCCATATGTTAAATACAAGGCCTGCGGGCGAAGTCAGGCCCGTGATACAGTCCTATCCGGCTCGTGCAATTATGTTTGTTAAATATTAGCCCGTTATCAGCCTGTTTCACCCTGAGATGCACTACAGTCCCCACGGTGCCCTGCTACATAGTCTGTTCTGACTCCCAACATCTATGGGCCAGCGGTTCCACAAAAAGAAAAGATGACTGGTGTCTATTTCAAGCAAACAGGCCGTTTAAAAAAATACCTAAAACATTTCGTTTTTATTTAGAATTCCTCTTAAAGAAGTATTCAGTGCCTAGTTTGCTGCTGTAATTTTGGCATATTTGGAATAAACAATGGTCCGTTTGGGTCATGGCAAAACGTTAACGTCAGCTGGTCCACAGATTTGCTGAGTTTTAACGTGGCCCTTTCAGTGCTTGAGTTTGACACCCCTGGTATAATACAACAGTGCTAGACCAATTTATGGTTCTTCCTAAGGCTGAAGGATTAGCCGAAATAATCTCATTTCGATTATTCTGACCAATATTGTGATTGTGATTTAAAAGTGTGTAACGCAACCAGTGTGTGTGGTTAAAACAGGCTTTACTGGGGATCAAGTGAGAGGAAGTTGAAACACAGGCCAAGGCCACAACCAGAAAAATACTCCTCAAACAGGTCATAATAATCAGACACAGGTGATAATCATCAGTACTCAGGTGAGGAAGAGCGGTGATTGGTTGGAGCTGGTGACTGTCAAGTGATCCAAAGACTGAGGCTATAGGAGACAGTGGTGTGCCTGTCACGTGATCCACCAGAGGATTCTGGGAGATTGAGTTCTTAGTAAGAGCAGGATATGTGAAATGCGTGACAAAGTGATTCATTTCTATAAATTAACTTACAAGCTTTATTATTTACCAAGCATCCATACAGTTCATAAGCTCTGCATTATTAGGCTAAATTTCAACATACACTGATCAGGCGTAACATTCTGACCACCTCCTCGTTTCTGCGCTCACTGTCCATCTTATCAGCTCCACTTACTGTATAGCTGGTCTTTGTAGTTCTACAGTCACAGACTGTAGTCCATCTGTTTCTCTGATACTCTGCTACCGTGTTCTTCAGTGGTCAGGACCCCCATGGACCCTCACAGAGCAGGTATTATTTGGGTGGTGGGTCATTCTCAGCACTACAGTCACACTGACGTGGTGGTGGTGTGTTAGTGTGTGTTGCGCTGGTCTGAGTGGATCAGACACAGCAGTGCTGCTGGAGATTTTAAACACCTGAGTGTCGCTGCTGGACTGAGAATAGTCCACCAACCAAAAATATCCAGGCAACAGCGTCCTGTGGGCAGCGTCCTGTGACTCTGATGAAGGACTAGAGGATGACCAACACAAACTGTGCAGCAGCAGATGAGCTATCGTCTCTGACTTTACATCCACAAGGTGGACCGACGAGGTAGGAGTGTCTAATAGAGTGGACAGTGAGTGGACACAGTGTTTAAAAACTCCAGCAGCACTGCTGATCCACTCTTATTTTAGGTTAACTTTAAAGAACTATATATTTTAGTGGTTCTTTTGTGCTGTTCCTCCAAAGAACCCTTTTTGTCACCTTTATTTTCAAGCTTGTACAGTATAATCCTTTAAAAATATGCTGCGTTTAACTGTTTGAGGAGATCATTCATTATTTTAATGGTTCTAGTTCAACCAAAAACACTGAGCGTGTGAATAAGTGCATTAATTGTACATCACAAGCATCTATTAGTCATTAGGAACATTAGCATTTTTGGGTTTGTTGACACAGCACTGAATGAGTGTGGCCTTACTGGACATCTTTGGTATGCGGATGGGGCTGCTGTAGCTGCCATCTCCCCCGTCGCTTGAGGCTTTGATCTGGATGAGCAGATCCTCTCCTGATGGGACCTGAAGCTCCACTGATGTCCTGTTGGTCTCCACCACGTTGGTCCTTCTGCGCCAGTTCTGACGATACACCACCTAGCAGGCGACAGATATGACATATAATCAAATAAAAAACAACCCTATTTTCAAAAAAGCTGGGATGCTTGGCAAAATGTAAATGAAAACAAAACACAATGATGTCTAAATCAATTAAACCCTATGTTTATTTGAAAATTGTACAAAGACAACATGTTGAAACTGAGAAATTTTATTGTATTTTGCAAAATATTTGCTCATTTTGAATATGATGGCAGCAACAAGTTCCAAAAAAGTTGGGGCAACACAAGACTGGTGAAGTTGAGTAATGCTAAAAAAAAACAAAAAACACTTGAACGGTTAATTGGCAGCAGGTCAGTAACATCACTGGGTAGAAAAAACGGCATCCCAGAGAGGCTGAGCCTCTCAGAAGTAAAGATGAGGAGGGGTTCACCACTCTGTGAAAGACTGCACGATCAAATAGTGCAACAATTCAAGAATAATCTATGGTACATAATAACATTAAAAGATGTAGACAATCCAGAGAAATCTCTGTCTGTGAGGGACGAGGCCAAAAACCAGTATTTGCTGGCTGTGATCTTTGGCCCCTCAGGCAGCACTGCATTAAAAACAGACATGATTCTGTAGTGGAAATCACTGCATGGGCTCAGAAACACTTCTGAAAACCACTGTCTGTGAACACAGTTCATCACTGCATCCACAAACGCTGTTAAACTCTAAAACACAAAGAAGAACCCAAATATAAACAGGATCCAGAAACGCTGCCACCTTCTCTGGGCCCGAGCTCATTTAAAATGAACTGAGGGGAAGTGGAAAATTGTCCGGCGGTCCGACGAATCAACATTTGAAAATTTTTTTGGAAATCATGGACACTGTGTCCTCCGGGCTAAAGACCACTTAGCTTGTTATCAGTGCACAGATCAAAAGTCAGTTTTTATCTGTGAAGGCTCCATTAAAGCTGAATGATATATACAGGTTTTGGCAACATATGCTGCCATTCAGATGACGTCTTTTTCAGGAAAGGACTTGTTTACTTAAGCAAGACCACATTCTGCATGTTACAATAGAATGGCTCTATAGTAAAGAAGTTTGGGTGCTAAACTGCAGTCCAGACTTGTCACCCACTGAAAACATATGGCATTTTATGAAACAAGAAATACAACAAAGGAGACCCTGAACTGTAGAGCAGCTGAAATCCTGTATCAAACAAGAATGGAAAACATTTCACTTTCAAAGCTACAGCAGCGTCTCCTCAGCTCCCAAATGCTTTGATAAAAGAAGAGGTGATGAAACTCAGTGGTAAACAGGCCCCCGTCAGGTTGTTGACATCAAATTCAAAATAAGGCTTATATTTTTGATAAAACAATAAAAATTCTCAGGTTTAGGATTTAGCAAGCAAATCTTCACTTTATTATAGGGTTTAAATGACTTGCACATCACTGCATTTTGTGTTCATTTACAGTACATTTTGCACAGCGTCCCAACTGTTTTGGAAGTGGGGTTGTAGTTTTCCCCGTAACTTGGGCAAAGTTGGCTCCCTGGGTTTGAAATGCTGTGACTGTGTTGAGCTGCCAGTGAGCAATGAGGGGTAAAAAGAGTGAGATTTTTATGGCTATAAAAAGACTAAACAGGCAAGTGCAGCTTTCTTAAAATCAAACCATCCTGTACAACTGACGCAATAAACAAACAGCACTTAAACAATAAAAAAACTTCTATAATTGTTGACTTGTTCGTTCACTTATGAATATGAAAATCCAGTTCACTGTCAGTTTTCGTAAATAAACATTTCCTTCTAAATACAGCACTGTGTCAAAGTCTTAGGCAGCAAAGACACATTTTCAAAATCTATCTATTTGTGTAGTTTGTGTTTATTTGCTGACAAAAGTGTTAATATTTGAATAAACAAAATTTATAGAATATTGATTAATAATGATTATATATTTATATATATATATATATATATATATAATAAACAGTGATTTTCTGGATGTTGGCGTGTTTGTTTACCCATCTCCAAGCCGCTCCTCGAGGAAGCCTAGTATTATATGTAGTTAAAAAGCAGCTCCTGGTTTGACCAATCAGTGCTCAGTAAATTGAGCTCATGATGTAATTGATGATATTAATGAGTCTCTGTGGCGGCTGTGAAGGTGTCCAGGAAAAACATGGACCCAAGAAATACTTCTTACTTTTTATTGTTTTTCTGTTTATTTGAATTATGAATGTGACTTTATTCTAATGTATATTGTGATAAACTCACTGCTGAGTTGCTTAGATGCCTGCAGGGAAAAGGAGTTGTGCAGTGTAACAGGCTGAAAACACTGGAACTTGAAAATGACTTCGTAATGTTGAACCTTATGTACATTATGGTGGTCTCACAGTGCAATAATGGTGATTTAAGATCATTTGTAAAAAAAATCACTGTTTAATTGTACCATAGATTGATACATATATCACTGCCTTAGTGGCCTTGAGTGAATTTGGTGATGGACACTTTATAGGGTCACTTTTGCTCTCAATTCAGCCTGGAGCACTTTGATTAATGTGGTTTCCTTTCATCATGGCAGGTGAGCCTCATACTGCAGTTATACTCACCCTGGAGATGAGTGAGAGCTGTAGAATTCATTTCCCCCAGAAAGAGCCGGAACAATTAGGTCCCCCAAGAACGATGTTTAGAATATTCACAACATCACTTCTAATTAGAGTAAATTATGGAGTCACCGACCACTTTATTAGGACATATATCTTGTCTCTACATACATTGTCAATTTTATTCCTCAACTTACCGTATAGGTGCACTTAGATCTACAATTAGGGGCTGCAGTCCGTCTGTTTGCTGAAGTTATTACGTCCCCTTTTCAAGCATTTCTTACAACAAGCAACATGATCTGGCAATAAAGTGAGAATTGATCTAAAATCACTTTTTGCATTAATGCTACTGAGAGATTATTGTTTAGCATTACTGCTAATACTGGGGTCCTCTCTGGGGTGATTGGTTTGGGGGTCAGTCGTGGGTTGGATGTTAGGCAGCCAGCCCTGTGACCGGAAGGTTGTCGGTTTGATCCCCTCAGCTGCCAGTTCATGAATGAGGTGTCCTTGAGCAAGACACCTAACCCCCAATTGCTCCCTGGGCGCCGTGGATAGGGCTGGCCACTGCTCCGGGCAAGTGTGCTCACTGCCCCCTAGTGTGTGTGCTCACTAGTGTGCATGTATGTGGGTGTTTCACTGCATGGGTGGGTTAAATGCAGAGGTGTGCAAACACAGAGACAAATGGTTCTAAGTTCTACTGAGTGCTGACTGGTTAGCAGATAATCCTCGGATTAAGAAGTTTTAAGGTTGATTCTGACTTCTTTGCAGCCGAAACTGTGGGGCAATTTTAACACTCCTTTTTTAACCTGAAGCTAACACCTGGAATAAATTAAGAAATGGAACACCAGCACTTTATAATGACTAAGCCTGCAATATAAACAACATTTATTTGTTCTCTAATGGGCCAAACTAACATTTAAAAATCTTTTGTTTAAAATCAATAGTCCATTTAATTAACATCAATCCAGTACTGGGCTTTACTGAAAGTAAGAGGGAACTGGCTACTTAAAACAATCAGTCAAATCAAATTATGCTTGGTTCAGGTGTAGCGGCACTCGTACACAGTACACAGTGTTATATTCTACAGGGAGATTCACTCGAAAGAGGCCCCGAATATTCTCTAATAACTCTCTCTAGGACGAAGCAATCTGAACGGAACAACATGCAATGAGCTCCTCAGTATATGGAGCCTCGGAAAAGCTGGGATGCCCCTGCCTCGGAGTGATGAGGTAGACACAAGGCAGATGAACTAATAAAGCAAACTGTGAATGTACATCACTGTATATTGATAATGGTCCACATGGGCTGCGTCTAGCTGTTTTCACGCCATCACAGATTAGTTTTGCAGGATGTGGAGTTGAGAGCTTGCCATCCATGCACATGACAGTGTGAGGAGAAACAGATGCCGTATAGGTATTTTAATTTAGATTTCCATGACACCTCTGGGGGTGTCGTGCAACACATCTGTGATGCAGCCTCCGCAGTATATACAGAGATCCGTGTCACGCAACAGCTGATGTTCCACTACACATAGGACACGGCGTTTGTTGTAGTGTGAAGCGTGTCCATATGTGCTATTTTTGTATTGTCCTGGTGTATGCGCCGCTTTCTTTGTGACATTATATACACCCTCCACTGACTAGTGATGGAGGTGCTCCATGTGGAACTCACTTTGTTCTATTCTATTCAGTAGTAACTTGTAAAATATTTGAAAAAGCAATGATTCATTCAGAAAAGGTCCCTGGGTTAACCCTCTACTGCATGAATTATTGCTTAAACATGATCAAATGTTTTCATGTGTTTTTGTTATTTGAAATTTCCTAAATAATGGAGATTATTGGGGGAAAAAAATGAGTGGCTTACTTGGTAAATCAATCAACAATGTGCAATCGCACCACAGCACCATAAAATAAAATAAAAAAATACAAGCACCATAAAATTTCTCTAAAAACATCCTAATATACTTTTATATTTGAAAACAAATAAGAAAATAATAATTAGTGAAATATATGACCTAATATTTACAAATATTGGAAATCAATACAGTTCATTTCAATTGGCATTTGGAATGTATGGTAATACGACATCATAATACAAGATCCTAGTCATGTGATGTCATGATGTATTTGTCCTTTCAAAATAAAAGACCCACTTTCCACAATTAAATGAGAAAACACAGATTTTGTATCACTGCTTTTTAGTAAAATTGAGATGAAATTGAAGTAATTGTTGCCATATGGCAACACCATGCAGTAGATCCAGTAGTTAACGGCACGGAATTTAAAAGTGCTATAATTGCTGCTCCTCAATTCCAGGCTTAAAGGATAAAGGATCAGTTCCTTTGAAAATTCTTCCAAAATCATATTTAAGGAACATATGTCAGTTATTGTTATTTAAAACATGACAGAGTACAAAATGTTCACTTATATATTTGCTTTTTCAATAATAATAGCAATAATGAGTCTTATTTATATACATGGTTTCAAGATCATGGTTGCTTAGAAAGTCAATAATAAACAAAAACATTGGTATTCAACAGAAAAGAATAGCAAAAACACACCGACTGACAGGAACTCATGAGACAAGAAAACAGCGAAACACCTCACAAGGCAGGTAAAAGGGACACAGCAGGATTAGCCTGATTTGGGTGAGATGGATAAGGAAAGCGAAAACAAGCAAGTGAAGGCGGTGATGGAGGAGATGCTGTGGAGTCTCTGTGGGAGTTTATTTCAGAGTTTAGGTGCCACTGTGCTGACAGACCTGAGAGAAGAAAGCCATTCCCATACATCTCCATTCACTGTACTACACTATCCGATTCTGGCAGTGTCCTTAAAGTGCCCCTCCCTCCCGTTTTACTGTATTCAGTAAGTAAACAGGAAAAGCAAATTACTTGGTAAAACACTGAACCTTCCTCTTTAACTCTTACACGTGTTCGCAAGCAAACAAAGATAATTTAATGTGATTTGAATTTGACAGTTATTATAGTGCAGTTTGATTTGCGGGAAAAAAAAAACTGTACTTATATTTTTGCCGTGTTTTTGTCACTGCTTGACATCAAAGCAAATGGTAAAACATCATAGACAGAAAAAAAAACCCAACTGCAAGTGTAGACTAGAAGCTGATGTCTAACCTGAAGTTAGCAAAACACAACACTGATACAACAATATCAGTACTAGCACCAGACTACACTGGACAGTGCTCATGGGAGAGCTATGGATAAATCAACAAGCAGCAAACTAACAAAAGCAGCAAAGTGGAGCTCCAGATCCCCTGCATATACAAGACTCCACAAGCTGTATGAACGAGAGTGAGAGGCTATAATCATGGAGGAGCTGAACCACCCACTGTATATATGACATATACAGTCATATGAAAAAAAGTGAAGTAAAATAGGTTAATATCTTCTACAGAGAACACACCTTAATAAGTCCACAATTTCTTTTCTTTTAATGTGAATTTAACATGACGGGAAAAAAAAACACAACATAAAATGTTCCACAACTTTTGCACAGGCCATGGGTTTGTTTTTTATTTTCTTGCAATATGTTAAATTCAGCAAATAAACCACTATTGTGCATTAAAATGTGCAGAAATATGTTCTCTGTAGAGGATGTGTTAACTTACTTTCTTAGAATTCGTGTAATTTGACCAGGGGGGCCCAAACTTTTGCATACGACTGTATGATACGTACACTCAATGATTGGAACCTGCAGACACTGTTGCTCTCACTGGGCATCAGTGACACTGGAGTCTTGTTACAGTGAAGGCTCTTGAGGGAAACTGTAGCTCCTCTTTGCGGCTGCTTTTGTTAGTTTGCTGCTTGTTGATTTATCTGCAGCTCTTACACAGGCACTGTCCACTGTATTCTGGCGAGTTAGTGATTTTGCTGCATCAGTGTTGTGCTTTGCTTACATATTTTTCCATTTGTTTTGATGTGAAGCAGTGACAAAAATGTTAAAACAGTTTTTTTTTATCCTGTAAAACAAGACTGCACTATAATAGCAGTCAAACTTAAATTACGATGATTTCTCGATTTTGAAAACGGGAAACTGTTCACTGTGTTTAAATCATGTGACTTGCATGTTCAGGTTCTGCGTTCACATCGATGAAAATATGATGATGTTACTGAATCGAAAGTCGGAAATGCTTTCTGATAATGCTTATTTTGTCCAGCTCTAACAAAATGCACTGCTTTTAAAAGGAAAGAAAAAAACTTTCCTTAGAGCCAAATTTGATCAAACATTTTGATCATGATCAACTGCACAGAGCAATGCAATCACTTACAATGCATTTGTTTGACAGACCTAGTAATCACTCATGTAACTGTGCAATTTAAATATTCATGGAAAAGGAAAGTAACACGGGATCTTTAGGGGTTAACTGGTCAAACATCTGACCACAACTTCAGCTTCAGGATAAGAGACATTTTGAGCATCGTAAAGCTGCTTTGTGAGTGTTTCTACTGTAAAATGCACTATATGAATAACATCACTGTAAAGTAGATTCTCGGTGCGCTGAATGGGTGATTAGTATGCTGAGCAATGCACTGTGCACTTCGGAAAAAAACGCCACTTAATCCATAAATCATTTATAATTCTTCTTTAGATTGACAGACTAAAACAAATAGCTGGCATTCTCATATTCTTTCTTGCTTATGTAGGCTAGACAATTTATAGTTATTGATTGCATTATACAGGTTGTGTGCTGAGAGCAGGCTGAACTGCAAATGAAGGTTGGGAGGCGATGTTTCGCTCCTCTGAAAGAGGCTCTAGAAAGCCAAAAGCTCCAGATTGAGAATAACACCACAGCTTTCCAGCTGTTCTCAACCACAAAGAACCCACAGCCGAGTGAGGTCATCCTCAATTAGCCAGCACCAAATTAATGCGTTCAACAGGAAGGAAAAACAACTGTATTCCCCTTTTTTCATTCTCTCAGCTAGTGTATGTGCTGGTTTGGACATGGTGAAGTGTGCTTTTCAAAACAGCGAGTTGCCGCTTTCTCTGAAATGTAAAAAGGGCCGAGACCGGCATGAGCTGTGCTCATGACTCGGGGCGAAGAGACTCACTCCCCAACACATATAAGAGCAAATAAAGCGAACCAACACAAAGGGATTAAATGCAAAGTGATGGTCTGGGCTAATGCAAGGAATTCACAACTTTAGGAAAAAGCATTTTAACCCCGAAGACCAGGATTAAGCAGGATAACAGTGTTTCCACACTTGTTTGTCAAGTTTGCATTTATTATTCCTCCAAATGTCCACAAGCACATTGTATTTAACCAAGGCCAGCGAACGTATCAGAGAGCTTAAGCAGGAGCTTAGAGCCGAACTAATACGCAGCTTGAATTATAGCTATGACTCATTTTGGTCAAAGCTTTGAATCGGTCAAGAGGACCAGGGTGGACCCCCACTAGCTCTTTGGCTCTGGAAACAAAGCCAACTGGCTCTGGCCTGGTCGACACTGTCCAAACAGCCTGATTAGCAAACACTGGAGTAAACATTCAGGCAAGAAAAGTCAACACAAAACAAAAAATACACAACAAGCACCAAAAACAAAAAAAGGAGCACGGCTGTTACTCATGAATAACTTGTTAGTGGCCCACAATGACAGTAATTACAAATGTAAGGTAAGTTTTAGGATTTGTGCCGTTTTTCTACAGCCTGTGGTTAAAAAATGCTCAATAGTACGCAGCTGTAGTAATGCTGGCATGAGCTTACATTGACATTTACAGCTTTTTGGCAGACGCTCTCATCCAGAGTGATTTAATTTGATCATTTTAACACAGGTAGGTGAATGTGGTGTTAGGAGTCTTGCCCAAGGACACTTATTGGTATAGTGTAGGGTGGTTACCCAGACGGGGCACTGAACCCCTGTCTGTGGCATAGAAGGCAGAGGTGGCACTCGCTACACTACAACAGTGTTTATTTATAAGCTAAGTACAGTACAGTGCGAAAGTTTTAGGCACCTAAGCAAATCAGCAGTGAGTTTATCACAATATACATTAGAATAAAGTCGTATTCATAATTCAAATAAACAGAAAAACAATAAAAAGGAACAAGAATTTCTTGGGTCCATATTTTTCCTGGACACCTTCACAGCCGCCACAGAGACTCGTTAATATCATCAATTACATCATGAGCTCAATTTACTGAGCACTGATTGGTCAAACCAGGAGCTGCTTTTTAACTACATATAATACTGGGCTTCCTCGAGGAGAGGCTTGGAGATGGGTAAACAAACACACTAACATCCAGAAAATCACTGTTTATTATATATATATATATATATATATATATATATATATATATATTAATATTCTATACATTTTGTTTATTCAAATATTAACACTTTTCTCAGCAAATAAACACAAACTACACAAATAAATAGATTCTGAAAATGTGTCTTGGGTGCCTGAGACTTTCCCACAGTACTGTACTCTCAGCATATACTGAGACAGCTGTAAGTAGTTTAATGGGAGGACATGATTCATCACTACTATAAACGAACACAGCATCAAGTTTTGTCAGTGTACAGAGCGTGAGAGGTCTAAAACCCTACATAAAGCAAAAAGGCAACCAATACATCTAACAGCTCATGCAGTGCTAACACTTTATCCTGCATCATTCACTTCTGTCTGAATTAAATAGTTCTTTAATCACACCTCAGGGCGTTCTAGAAGATCTGATGACTTCATCATGATTACTATTTTTTATTTAGGTAGATGGTTTTATCCAGAACGACCCGCATTTGTTAGGGAGGTACAACCCCAATTCCAATGAAGTTGGGACGTTGCGTAAAACATAAATAAAAACAGAATACGATGATTTGCAAATCCTTTTCAACCTGTATTCACTTGAATCCACTACAAAGACGAGATATTTAATGTTCAAACTGATAAATTTTGTTTTTTGCAAATATTCACTCATTTTGAATTTGATGCCTGCAACACGTTCCAGAGAAGTTGGGACAGGGGCGTGTTCACCACTGTGTTACATCACCTTTCCTTTTAACAACACTCAATAAGCGTTTGGGAACTGAGGACACTGATTGTTGAAGCTTTGTAGGTGGAATTCTTTCCCATTCTTGCTTGATGTACAGCTTCAGCTGCTCAGCAGTCCGGGGGTCTCCGCTGTCGTATTTTGAGCTTCATAATGCGCCACACATTTTCAATGGGAGACGGTCTGGACTGCAGGCAGGTCAGTCTAGTACCCGCACTCTTTTACTACGAAGCCACGCTGTTGTAACATGTGCAGAATGTGGCTTGGCATCGTCTTGCTGAAATAAGCAGGACGTCCCTGAAAAAGACGCTGCTTAGATGGCAGCATATGTTGCTCCAAAACCTGTATGTACCTTTCAGCATTAATGGGCCTTCACAGATGTGCCAGTTACCCCTGCCATGGGCACTAACACCCACCCCACACCATCAGAGATGCTGGCTTTTGAACTTTGTGCTGAAAACAATCCGGGCAGTCCTTTTCCTCTTTGGCCCAGAGGGCACGACGTCCATGATTTCCAAAAACAGTTTGAAGTGTGGACGCGTCAGACCACAGGACACTTTTCCACTCTGCATCAGTCCATCTCAGATGAGCTCAGCCCAGAGAAGCCGGCGGCGTTTCTGGGTGGTGTTGATATGTGGCTTCAATTTGCATGGCAGAGTAGTGGCAACTTGTAAATGGAGCGACGAACTGAGTTCACTGACAGTGGTTTTCTGAAGTGTTCCTGAGCCCATGTGGGAATATCCGCTACAGAATTATGTGGGTTTTTAATGCAGCGCCGCCTGAGGGGTCGAAGGTCACGGGCATTCAGTGCTGGTTTTCTGCCTTGCCGCTTACCTGCAGAGATTTCTCCAGATTCTCTGAATCTCTTGATGATATTATGGACTGTAGATGATGAAATCCCTAAATTCCTTGCAGTTGCACGTTGAGAAACGTTGTTCTTAAACTGTTGGACTATTTGCTCACGCAGTTGTTCACTAAGTGGTGAACCTCGGCCCGTCCTTGCTTGTGAACGACTGAGCCTTTCAGGGATGCTCCCTTTATACCCAATCATGACACTCACCTGTTTCCAGTTAACCTGCTCACCTGTGGAATGTTCCAAACAGGTTGTTTCCAAACAGGAATGTTCCAACTTCAAAATGAGTGAATATTTGCAAAAAGCAATAAAGTTTTTCCGTTTGAACATTAAATATCTCGTCTTTGTAGTGTATTCAATTGAATATCGGTTTAAAAGGATTTGCAAATCATTGTCTTCTGTTTTTATTTATGTTTTACACAACGTCCCAACTTCATTGGAATTGGGGTTGTAGGCGGAGGCTGCATTAGGAGTCTTGCCCAGGGTCTCCTATTGATATAGAGTGGTGTTCATGTATTTAAACTCTCCAAATATTGTAGCAGTAATCTCATTTCATTTTTAAGTTTTAGTTGAAAACTTTTTAACCATCCAATCAGGATTTTTTTTTCTCAGACGTGCTGAGATAGATAGACATTAAATTGTCAACAAATTGTCGTTGACAATGTTAACAATGGATGGGAGCAATTTCTTGAGAAAGAGCATCAAGAACCATCCTGGACATCATCTGTTTGACTGGTTACCCTCAGATAGACACTATAGGTCCATCACGGACAAACACTGCCCAACACTGACACTGCGCACCGCCATCCAGGCACTCACAGTACAGGAACCGAGTGTCTATCAGCACCAATCCCAGCATACCTACAGGAATACTACAAAGATATTCACATCCATTGGCACCTTTATATTTGTTTATTCAAATACACTATGTGTAAATATAATCACCACTATTTCTAAACATGCAATATCTTCATTGCAATATCACAGCTACTACATTCTTTTATATTTACCCTTTTTTATTTTACTTTTTTATCATTTTTAATTATACAATTATTAATTTTACTTCTACTATCTTGCATTTTATATTAGCTTTTTTTTTTATTTTTCGATGCATTGTCCAGATTCCCGCTTAATTCCGTTGTACTGTGTGCAATAATGTCACACGTCCGACAAACTCCCTTAAAAACTCCATTTCCCAGCATACCGTGGGCGATCATGTGACTTCCCAGCCACAGCCAGAGTCCCGCTCATACTCCAATTCCCAGGAGTCTCCAGAAAATTGTGTGACTTCTCTCCGGAATTTTAACCTGCTTCACCTGTGTCGTATGACTACTTAGCTTTGGTATATAAGCCCGGGCTTAGAGTAGGATCATCGTGACGTACTGTATCCCTGTGATTCTACTGAGCGTTTGCAGTGACCGCCTTCTCATATTGTTTGACCTTTGCTTGGATTACCTGTTTCTCGTCTTTTTGCCTTTTGCCCTTTGTTCCCTTCACCTGTGTGTTCGGATCTGTGTTTCGACTCTTGGACCGCCTTCCATTTCCGATTTTTGCCCGAACAACTGTAAACCTCTGTTTTAATGATCTGAGTTCTGTTGCCTCGTCACAAATAGCCATAAAGGAATCTTATGTGTCAATCAAAGCCTTCTGAAAGGTCTAAATCCATCACTCACTGTGAATAGAAGTCAGTCTAAGCAGGTTTTAGTCAGTCATGCTGGGAACCCAGTTTGTTCAGAAACCGAAAGGCTGCAGGTTCAAATCCGAAGACTGGCTGCGTAAACCTGGTTGTTCCATTAGTCAAGGCCCTCGGTGCTGCAGTGAACTGGTTCCTCTCCTTACAGGAACAAAAAAGCACCTAATGTTTAGTTCTAGCTTTGTGCCAGGACTCTTTCCTGAAAGCCACTGTTTTGTTAATGCCTGTTATACGTTTCTCAATCTTTGTTTAATTTAGAATGTCTAAAAAAGTTCACGTGCACAAGCATTAGCTTAGTGCTAACATGGTACTAGACATCCCATAGGGGTGCTAAGACAAATGAGTATTTTGGTGGTGGGCTTTTTTCTTGCTTTGACATTTTTGGCCTGACCTGACCTGACCACTCTATAAAGCCAGCTCCAAGTTCATTTTGATGCTGTTGTTTGTCATGTTTGGGAACATGCCTGCATATATTACTAATACAGGAGGGAACTGCAGCACTGTGATTCATCACACCTTCAAAAGAATTCTGCAAGAGAAAGCTTCCTTTGACAAAAGTGTGAACCCATATTTGATGTATGCACGCAAGATGTTTGTGCAGAACACAAGGACACATATGGAATACATTATCCATGTGATAATGGAAGACCGAAAATAGAGAAGATTAATACTGATAAGATGAAAGAGGAGAACGTGTGCAATTCCAGAAACGCTGCTCTTTCTTACTGATTCGCATTGTCGGTGTCTCATTGCGTTCCAAGCCATAAAGAATTACCACAGCTCACCTTGTAGCCTGTGACTTCAGACTCATTTTCCATGGCCTTCACATGCTCCCAATTCAGAAAGATCTTTGAGTTTGTCAGGTTCCACTCAATGTTCCCCGGAGGCTGGCTAGGGGCTGAAAAATAAACATGTTGGAATTCAGTTGGATTCTATTCAAGCTATTCATCCAATGTAGTTCTTTTGTCCCACTAACTAATATAGCATAAACTAATGCACCATTTCAGAAATGGTATTTTTCAGCGCTTGAAAAACGTTTTGTGACACTCTGAATACAGTCCAAGCCAAAGTTCTCATGTATTCATCTGCATTTATCAGAAAAGTCATAACAACTAAAACTCAAGTGATCCTGGAGATCCACTGACAACCTAAGAGTGCTCGAGCATTTTTGACCGAACAATTCGACTCAATATTAAAGTTTTAAGAAGGAATATCTTAGAACATTAAAGTAGACCAGCCTGAAGAAAAACTGAGAAAAGCACAACATTTTACAAGCTGCTTCTTGAGATCTCCAGCTGTTTCATTCAAGAGCCTATGAAGCTTCATTCCTACATACAGGGTATCGACTTCACAGTAATTGTTTATAATTCATCTAACCCACTTCTGTAGTCCTTGCCATGAGTTCAGGCGATGCAATCCCCTTCAAACCGAAAGATACTGCCTGGATCGTTATATCTGGTGTGGAAGTAACGCGGCGCTGCATTCGAAACCCTCTGCTCTAAATTAAACAGAAAGAACTGAGAAAAGTTGGATTTCTGATTTCATTATTTCGCCCCCAGTTCTTTGGAGTGGGCTCACTCCCTCTTCACAGTCGAGTAGGACCAAAGATGAGTGCCTCTGTAATTCTGAGCCATTTTTACTAACGACTCCAAGCCCACTCATCCTCTAATATTTGCTATTATGAGAATTTGGGGGGATTGTATCAGCGGCCTGCGCTATCGCTGTATTTTCAGGCTTGTTAACGCGATGCACAAAAGAATCAGACCAATTACTAAACTGCGCTGAGACAGAGAGTAAAACTGGGAGCGCTTCATTTGAAACCGCCTTTAATTGCTCGCTTAGTCTATTAGACCAAATTAGCTCTGCGACTCCTTTCCACTGAGATGTCATAGTTTATCTGATCACTCCCTGGCTCTGTTTAAATATGCTGTTTTGTTCTTTTGGTTTATTGGCACTGGCTAATCGGACTATTTAAGCTGGGGGGGCTTTAAGGGTCTTTCATGGTGAGATGGAGGAGCACCGCTCAATCTAATCGTTCCATTGATTACTCTTTAGCCGTTTTCCTGCGCTGCAATGCTGGAATCCAGTTCTTTCACTGGTGGCTCTCTTTATCTGCTATTTCTAGACATTGATGGGCTAATTAGGCTTTAAAAGCACTGAAACAATTAGCTGCATCAAATATAGCCTTGAATAATCTTCAGCACAACAAATGCCAGCTGCTATGAGGAGGTTCGCTCAACAAATGAGACGCAGATATTAATGCAAACAAAGCCTCGAGAAGCAGATTCATCACGAGCGCTGCAGAAGAAGGCGGCAGGCAGTAGAAATGAATGAATGCCACTGCATTTGTCTGCCTTTGCAGCAAATTTATCAAGGACAGTTACAGTATGTTAATGAGACGTGGAGCCCTTTAATCATTTCAGCATCTCTGCCTCGAGAGGGTAAAGAACAGCAGAGTCTTTAAAAAGCAGCCTCTGAAAAGACTCACGTGGTTTCTTGGTTGTGATGTTTACAGGGACGCTGGCCGGGCCGACTCCGCCGCTGTTGGTGGCTCTGACTGAGACCAGGTAGACCGTGCTGCCCTTCAGGCCAGTGATGCGAGCCGGGCTACCTGCGACCTTTTCCTTCCTTGCATCGCTCACGGGAGTTCCTTCCTCCCACCATTGCACCTATAGCACCAAAACACAGGGGGCCAGATTCATAAAAACAGAGTTACCAGGATGTAAAGAGCAACTAGTTAACAATGAGGAACTCTGGTGAGCCTTTTTCTATTTACATAAAACATAAAGCCTGAGCCACTCTGGTGGTCATTTTCCCACTAAACCTTCTAACTCAGGGTTGCCCAATGCTGGTCCTGCAGCCAGACTGGTCCCAGTAATGACGGCCTTCAGACGTACTTGAAGAACCAAATATATTAGATCTGACCTCGCCAGTGTGGTAGACCTTCAGGACCAGGACTGGGCAGCCCTGCCCTGTTCTAAGTGCTGAAGACGTGCTGGAGCAGATTTAACCGGCACTATATTTAAACCGGCCTCTCCTTCCTGCGTCAGATTCCACGCTGGTGAATCCCCCTCCTGGGTGCGGACAGCAGGAAGCACACCGAATCAGTGAAGTGTGATTTGACATGCTGAGGTTCTAATTACATTTGAAATTCATTTTATTCTACGCAGTTTTAACTTTCAGGACTGGTCTTCAATTTACAGTGGATGTTACAAAGGAATTTAGTGATATTGATGATATTGTAATGATATTTACAAAGGTCAAAATGTAATACTGACTGGATGTGTACATTCAATTCCTGAGGAAAAAAGGAAATAAAGACTAAAACGGCTTACCGCAGTAATACATTTTGGCATGTGAATTTTATTTTAATTATGTGGGAAAAAAACGGAATAAAACTAATCAATGTTTGTAAGAAATGTTATTACTGCAGTTATAATTCAGATTGTAAGTGTAAGAATTCTTTTTTAGCATGTAGGATTTCATTTCTCATCAGTAAGAATTCAAGTCTTTTTCCAGTTCATTATAGTTGCAATAATAACACTTTCACTAATTGAGATTTAATACTGGCTACATGTGTAAACTGAATTCCTGAGAAAAATCAAATCAAGAAGAAAACAGTTTACCGCAGTAATTCATTTCAGTTTATGAATTTTAGTCTTTTAATTATGTGATTAATTTTTTAAAATCCCTGCATAAAATGTTAATTAATGTTAGTTTAAAAAATTATTATTACAGTTATAATGAACTAGAAAAAGGCTTGAATTCTTACTGATGAGAAAGTAAATCTTACATGCTAAAATATTCCTACTATTCAATAATTCCTACTATTAAAAGTTGATTCTTAAGATGGTATAATTGTTTTTTCTTTTGTAATTTCTTTCGAGTATCAATAACATATCAATAACATATAATAACACATTCTGATTAATAAACTTTTCTTCCTTGATTGAAAGTTAGAAACGTCTAGACCGCACAGTTTACAAGCGTTTCTACCTTAAATTTGTAGCTGTTTCTGAAAATGTTGGTTTTCTTTGTTGAACAGAGCTTCACTTGTTGTGGGCCTTTAATACACATCACCTCATTTACATGTGGATTTTGATTGGCTCCTGCCCAGGACACTGGTGACAATACCGCAGCATTAAAAACTATTTCTGCTATTTAAAACGCGGCACTTTTTGCTGCGCTGTTACTGCCTAGTTTTATGATGTATCCTAAATATGGTTTTCTATTTAAATAGTCAGCATTTTATGGGCCTCTGTAGATGTTTCAGCCTCACACTGGCTCCAGAACAGATCTCAAAGTACCTCAACGTGTCTACAGGTCTCTAAACGGACTAGGACCTGCAGGTATTGTTGACATACTGGAAAAACACCACCTTACTAGACATCTCAGATCACAGTCAGGTCAGCAAACAGCACCTACAACCAGAACTGAACATAGTGAGGCAGCCTTCAGCCGCTACGCCACAATCAGCCTTAACAAACGTCCAGAAGCTGTCAGACGTCCAGATGCAGAGGCAGGGTGAAAACAGATTTCTCTTCACCTCCTTAAGCTGCTGCACTTTGCATCTTTCTACCACTTTATGATTCATTCTGAATTCCATTTATATTTATGGCATTCGGCAGACAATCTTATCCAGTTTGATCATTTTAGACAGGTGGGCGAAGGTGGTGTTAGGAGTCTTGCCCAAGGACCCTTATTGGTGTACTGTAGGGTGTTTACCCAGTCTAAAGCATAGAAGGCAGAGGTGTTACCCACTACACCAACCAACCCCTCTGGTTTACTCTCTGCATCGCTTTATCTTCAATACATTTACTCTAATGTTTTGACATTAGAGTTTGTTTAGATATTTTAACTTAGGTTTTTATTCAAATTTTAATCTTCTACATAAAGCACACTGACCTACCTTGTGTAAGAAAATGTGCCATTTGAATTCACGTAACTTCTCAAATGATCTACTAAATCTACGTGAATTTTTCCTTCAGCCTAAACAGACACAACCTCAACCTCTGCCACATTCGGTGTGCAAACAGTCTTCAATAGTCTGTCATCTATTAATTTTACCTAAGATCACATTTTGAATGTTTGTAGTCTGCCATGATGATAGAGTCATATGCAAAAGTTTGGGTGCTCCCCATTTTTATATTTTGTTGTTTAGAGTTTAACATATTGAGGTCATGTAAAATGTGTCCTGTGCTGAAGCTAAGCCAGGGCACATTTCATACTTATTTGTATATATATATATATATATATATATATATATATATATATATATATATATGTATATATATATATATAAAACATTAAAAATGCACTTTGTCCTGATTGACCCCTCCCAGTCTCCTCATGTGCTTTTGTTTACCTTTTAGTCCTATCATGTGCTTTTGTTTTGATTTCTTCACAGTCCGGCTCCCTTGTTTTGTGACTCCACCCCTGATTGTCTCCACCTGTGTTTCCACCTGTCCCTCGTTTACCCTCATGTATTTAAGCCCTGTGTGTTCCCCTGTCTGGTTGCAGGTCTTCATTTGAATCACTGTTTGGGATGTTTGATGTTAGATGTGCTGATTATTTGAATTGTTTTGACATGCTGTTTGTATTTATTGTATGATTTGAAGTTTTCCTGTGTTCCTTGTCATGTCTGTCCCTCCTGCTCTTCATGTTGGCTACCTGAACCTGGACTGTATCGACCATGACCCTGGATTTGCCCAAAATAAATCTCGCTCATCTCAGCGAATGCGTCCGCCTCTTCGCTCCCCGGCGTTACACACTAAAATTATATTGGTTTTAATTCTTTTAAATCTATTAATCTATATGTTTAATCATGTTTTTCATTTCTATTCTCATTTCATTTTAATGTCATTCTGTATTCTTTATTTGTAAAGTGGTTTGAATAACAACAGTGTGCAACTTTTATATATATCGCTGTTGATGGAAGAAAACCTTGTATCTCCAAAACGCTAACTTTACAGTAGAAGGAAAAAACTCACTTTACTTTTAATGGAAGTCAATGGAACCAGACTTTATTTCCATGTCATTTTGGGCCGTTTCTTTTGGTTCATTCATCATTAAATTTAAACCCAATGTAAAAGGCAAAAGGCACTTTCAAATTATGACAAAAACTGAAAATACATTATATATACATATAATTTTGTGTGTGTGTGTGTGTGTGTGTGTGTGTGTGTGTATTTATATTGGCAAATATACATATGCATATTGCCAAACTGTTCACAACGGGGAAAACATATTTGCAGAATATGTATCAAAAAAAGGCCTTTGCTCCTCACAATCCTGGCAAACTGTGTAAAACTTAGAAAAGGGAACAGAGAATGGAGAGTTTCTCCGCCACTTTCAGGAGCTAAAGTTTACGAGTGCTTTCACTCACAGCTGGGATCTCAGCTGAGTTTGAGCTGATTCTGGAGCTCCACATGACATGAAGCACAAAACAAACAAGCTGAACGTCTTTAAGTGCCAATAAGATCCGGTTCTTTGCTCCCAGCAGAACGGACAAACAGTGACACTGGGCTACTGTCCATTTGGGAAAAAGGGGAAACGAGTGTGACGAGCTCCTTCATTCAGAAGCTGAAACTCTGAGCTTGAGCTGCTTTCAGAGATTGTGGTCAGTGAGATTTTGTCGCCAGAGAAAGTCTGTGAACATCAAACAGAGCGTGAATAAAACAATGCTGCATCTCCACCACCTGAAAAATGCCGTCTGCACACACTGCACGAATAAATCACACCCAGGGTGGACGGCCCTAATTCCCATTCTAATGTCGGCGATCGGACGAGCTATCGGAGACCTTCAAAATAAAGTGTGACTGAGAAACAGAACCTGAAGGCAGCTTTCTAACAGCACACAGCTGCACAGGATGGCCAGAGGACAGTGCCAGACACAGGAAGGTCACTATTCTCTGAGGACAGTCATAATTTAAGGAGAGGGCAGTCTTTAGCAGCGATTCTCAGTGCTGGTCCTGAGGGACGGCACACTCACTGCACAGTTTATAGCCCTGCACGAACACACCTGCCTCACCTCATCAGCTAATTATCAAGCCCTTCGTGAGCAGAAGCAGCTGCGTTAGGACAGAGAAAATGCAGAACTCCTCAGGGCAGTGACTCTCACAAGACCGGGACTGAAAACCACAAGAACCTCGAACCAAGCTTATCAACGAAGGCAGCCTTTAATTAGAACCTCAGTTCTCTCAGACCATCCAGCCCACCTGATTCAACATCTCTGCCTCTGAATTCTTCCAGAGATGGTTTTCACTGCAAACCCTGAGATACTGCGTAAACTACCAAGCTCCAGCGTGTTCATAAAACTGCAGAGATTAGAAATAAAACTATACATTGAATGTAAACGACTAAAATGTAAATGCGTCTATACTTCAATATCGATAAAAAAATAAACGGACATAAAATGGAACTAGTTACTACCCACCTCTGGATGATATGCATCATATAACCTATAATTAAAAGAGGAAAGCACTTATTGTAGGTCTGAAAGGACTAAATAAACCATATATCTAAATCATATAAGAAACATATATGAGGCCGTTTATAAAGAGAGGCAACACTTGATTTTAAGAGCACATATTAAGGTTTTATTATGGTCTAATTGTTCATTAAAGTCCAAAGTCAACACTTCTAAAATGGTTCTATTTATAAAGGCTTATTTATTATGACCTCTATTAGCACATAATGTGATGAAAATCAGTAATAATTACATTATTAGTTGGAATAATGCACTATAAACACTTCTTATGCAAAACATTGAGCGCAAAGTAGTCCACACTTTTACTATAAACTGCATACAGTATGTAATATTATAAATTAAAAGTGTTAATTACAGGCAAAAACATATACATGCCATACATGATCTCAGGCAATTTATACCACAAATTCAATACATAGTAATAACATGAATATGAATAATATGAATAAAATATATCTCATATTTTATTTTTCCATGAGGTCCACTTATGTCATTCAATTTGTTTATGTAACAGCAGTGCTCATAACCATTTTCCAATCTTTATCCATTAAAATTAAACAGGCTGTTTTTGTTACTGTGCCTTTAAGACTGATATATGTAAATGACCTCTGTTCTGATTGGCTGTTCTGTATTGCACCTCATTCAAAAGCACTCAGACCTGAAACACTATAGCTTCAGTGTAAGTGGTCGGAGCCAAACTAATAAAGGCTGAACAGGTGGTTATATGCAAAAGTGCTGTTTCTCGTGACGTCTTGAAGGCTACCTACATAAGGGCTTCATGACGCATTCATAAGCACTGAATAATGTGTTTATGAAGCACTACTTGAACATTTATTAAGTGTCGGTTCTCGCAACCTGACATAAGATGTTTTATGAAATAAATGACATTGTGCTGACATAATAAGAATAAACGTTGAACATATTTACAGCACTAAACATTTAAAACACTATACATAACTGTTTATGTCAGCATTCTTAAGACGACATTGTACTGATATCAGGTGAAATATGCCTGGAAACCACCCCCTCTTCCCTCCATGGCATGGATAAGATGATTGATGCAATAATGTATAGTGTTTTAAATGTTTAGTGCTGTAAATATGTTCAATGTTTATTCATATTATGTCAGTACAATGTCATTTATTTCATAAAACATCCTATGTCAGGTTGCGAGAACCGACATAAGCACTTAATAAATGTTCAAGTAGTGCTTCATAAACACATTATTCAGTGCTTATGAATGCGTCATGAAGCCCTTATGTAGGTAGCCTTCAAATAAAGTGTTACCAAAAGAATTTAAGAATCTTTTTTAAGAAAAGAATCTAAGCAGGCGGTTTTCACAGATTAGCTCACATGCTGTATCTAGATTTTGCATGTTTTTCATTTCTTGACATAATATGAAAATGCCTGAATGGACCAAAAGAAACAGCCCAGGATTCCATGGACTTACATTAAAAATAAGGTATATTTATATATATGCCATTGTTTACCTATTACTTCAAACCCCTTTATTTAAAAAAAATAATTTCCTTTAAATATTCTAAGATGTTCTTCGCCACTTTTAAACTGACTTACTGAAAACTTATTTAGTACGTTTTAATCACATTAGTGATGAATAAAATCTACTTTGGAATATGAAGCATGTCTTAAAGCTTGGGCGACTTAAACTTTTACTAGCTCTAAAACAATAAACCCCTGAAGTCACTTAACGCTACCTAGAACCTATAGGTCAGTATTTCTCAGCCCTTGACCTGGAGGCGCGCTCACAACACACCTGATCCACCTAATCAGCTCATTACCAAAGTTTAAGTGCCTGAATTTAAGCAGGAAAAGCGTCCAAGTGTGCAGGGCAGTGGGCCTCCAGGACCACAGCTGAAAAACTCTGCTATGGGTAAGAAACTGTTGCCAGTTGTGCACTAATGTGAAGCCTCACGTGAAGCCTCAGATAAAGAACCTTGGGGTTGTATTTCATCCTGACCTCAGGTTTGATAAACAAATTAACCCTGTCGTTAGGCGCTTCATTTACCAACTGAGATCAGCCACCAGGATGAAGGCATTCCTGTCACCCCAAGACCTGGAAAAGGTTTTATTAAATCTCGCGTAGACTAAAGGAACAGCTTGTATTTGGGCGTCAATAAGTCCTCAACAGCTCGGCTTCCTGAACACGACAGAATCCAGTCTAAAATCCTTCTATTTGTTTTTAATTCATTAAATGGAGTGGCTCCGTCCTATACAGGAGATCTGGGTAACACTTTCTATGAATGTCATGTTTGTAAGCATCTATAAACACATTTATAACATGTTATAAGTGCTTATGTCGGTTCTCGCAACCTGACATAAGATGTTTTATGAAATAAATGACATTGTACTGACATAATAAGAATAAACGTTGAACATATTTACAGCACTAAACATTTAAAACCCTATACATTATTGCATCAATCATCTTATCCATGCCATGGAGGGAAGAGGGGGTGGTTTCCAGGCATATTTCACCTGATATCAGTACAATGTCGTCTTAAGAATGCTGACATAAACAGTTATGTATAGTGTTTTAAATGTTTAGTGCTGTAAATATGTTCAACGTTTATTCTTATTATGTCAGTACAATGTCATTTATTTCATAAAACATCTTATGTCAGGTTGCGAGAACTGACACTTAATAAATGTTCAAGTAGAGCTTCATAAACACATGATTCAGTGCTTATGAATGCGTCATGAAGCCCTTATGTAGGTAGCCTTCAAATAAAGTGTTACCAAACATATGAATAAAGGTGATCAGTTCGTGGTCCATAACCTTGCACATCGATGTCTCAAAGTGTCCGCTGTGCATTATTACGACTGAACATTTTCACACAACCCCCGATATGTGTTCCTTAAAGAAAAGTTAGTTCTGGCTCCTTTTACCAGGAATCTGTTTGTTTGTCCCATATTCTCTCATTTCTCACTGAAAGCGACTCCACTCAGCATAAAAAAAACCACATTATGCCACTATTACATCCAAAAGGAGGTAAACAGCAGTGCTGCTTTGACAGCGGAGGGGCCGGGTTATCTGGAACCCGAGGGGAGGAGAGAACGAGCCCAAATCCTGCAGGTTTCACAGCGGCTGACGAAAGAGCTCACAGCCGAGACGTTTGCAGGAGGAGGGCGGATTGATGTACGAGGTCTGAAGGGAGATTTATACACGCACGCTGAGGTGGCCTGGGCACCGGCGCTCCCCCGCAAGACGGGCCCAGCTGCACGCAGACCTCTTCATCCTCCAGATTAGATCATGAAAAATGGGTCGCGGAGAAAACGGCAAGCCTCTTGTTTGCAGAGGAGGAAATTGCACACCTCGCCATCAGCACTTTTCATTAGAACATGCATTACAGAGCATGATTGAGGCGATATAGTGTGAAGTGGGGCTGTTTTGTTTTGTTTTTTGCCTCCCTGTTTCTGTAGAGACGTGTCTGTGTTTATTGTGTTTGCTCTGTGTACCTCGTATCCTGTGATCCGCGCTTTGCTGAGGCTCGGTGGGACAGCCTCCCAGAACACCTGAACCTCGGAGGCGGAAAGGCTGCGTGCCCACACTCTGGCAGGGGCGACAGAGGGCTCTAAGAAAGGTACAATGACAGAGAGGAGAAGGAAATAGGAAGGGATTATAAGAGAACAATAACAACGGCAACAATGCTCTGCTTGAATAAAAGTTCGACAAACTGAAAAACATTAAATCGATTGAAAGGGTGCAAATCCTGCATTGTCCACCTGCAACATTAGAGTGTTTTTATGTACCATTAGCAATCATAACTCATTTTTACAGGACCATTTTCCAACCTTTCTTTACCCCTTAAATTACAACAGGCTGTTTTTCTACTGTGCCTTTTAAACAGGCCGATACAGTCATATGCAAAGTTTTGAATACCCAGAGCAAATGACATGTTTGTTGGTTTTCTGAGTGAAAATGAGTTAACACATTCTATACAGAGAACATTTTTAACTGTCATTTTTCATGAAAAATGTTTGTGCACAATTTCTGTTTATCTGCTGAGTTTAACATACACTATACTGCCAAAAGTATTCGCTCATCTGCCTTCACACAAATATGAACTTGAGTGACGTCCCATTCTTAATCCATAGGGTTTAATGTGATGTCAGCTCACCCTTTGCAGCTACAACAGCTTCAGCTCTTCTGGGAAGGCTTTCCACAAGGGTTAGGAGTGTGTTTATGGGAATTTTTGACCGTTCTTCCAGAAGTGCATTTGTGAGGTCAGACACTGATGTTGGACGAGAAGGCCTGGCTCACAGTCTCCGCTCTAATTCATCCCAAAGGTGTTCTGTGGGGTTGAGGTCAGGACTCTGTGCAGGCCAGTCAAGTTCTTCCACACCAAACTTACTCATCCACGTTTATATGGACCTGCATTGTGCACTGGTGCGCAGTCATGTTGGAACAGGAAGGGGCCAAACTCCCCAAACTGTTCCCACAAAGCTGGGAGCATGAAATTGTCCAAAATCTCTTGGTGCTGAAGCTTTAAGAGTTCCTCTCACTGGAACTAAGGGGCCGAGCCCAACTCCTGAAAAACAACCCCACACCATGATCCCCCCTCCACCAAACTTTACACTCGGCACAATGCAGTCAGACAAGTACCGTCTCCTGGCAACCGCCAAACCCAGACTCGTCCATCAGATTTCCAGATGGAGAAGTGTGATTGGTCACTCCAGAGAACACGTCTCCACTGCTCTAGAGTCCAGTGGCGGCGCTTTACACCACTGCATTCCACGCTTTGCACTGCGCTTGGTGATGTAAGGCTTGGATGCAGCTGCTCGGCCATGGAAACCCATTCCATGAAGCTCTCTACGCTGTTCTTGAGCTGATCTGAAGGCCGCATGAAGTTTGGAGGTCTGTAGTGATGGACTCTGCAGAAAGTTGGTGTCCTCTGCGCACTATGCCCCTCAGCATCCGCTGACCGCTCTGTCATTTTACGTGGCCGACCACTTCGTGGCTGAGTTGCTGTTGTTCCCAATCACTTCCACTTTGTTATAATCCCACAGTTGACTGTGGAATATTTAGTAGTGAGGAAATTTCACGACTGGACTTGTTGCACAGGTGGCGTCCGATCACGGCACCACACTGGAATTCACTGAGCTCCTGAGAGCGACCCATTCTTTCACTAATGTCTGTAGAAGCAGTCTGCAGGCCTAGGGGCTCGGCTTCATACACCTGTGGCCATGGAAGTGATTGGAACACCTGAATTCAATTATTTGGATGGGTGAGTGAATACTTTTGGAAATATAGTGTAGTTGTGCAGGCTGAAGCCCAGCTGCAGCACTCAGTGTTGCTCTGATAGAATCATTGATTGTAGCACTCTCATTCAAATACAGCTTTGAAATGTCTTTTAAAGTGACACCTTTCAGCACCTTCACCAGACCACACTGGACACACTTGCAGGAGAACTATGAATAAATCAACAAGCAACAAACTAACAAAAGCAGCTTAGTAGAGTTCTAGGTTCCCTTGAGATCCTTTACTGTTAGAAGAATCCGTGAATGTCAGTGAGAGGCTACAATCACAGAAGAGCTGAACTATTCACTGTGTCTGATCTATATGATATAAACACTCATAGGTTGGGTGTTGTAGACACTGCTGACCTCACTGAATATTATTCTCCTTCATCATATTCATTATCAAGTCTTTATTACATTAAAGTTGTCTCTACCTTCCTCTGCTGAGTAGACGATGACCTCGGGGTTGAAGGGTCCCTCTCCCATGCTGTTGTACACGCCCACCTTCACCTCAAACCGGGAGAGGGGCGGGATGCTGTCATTTTTAAACACGTATCGGGACGCGTCCACTGAGGGCACCACGCTCTGGATCCACACTGAAGAACCAAGCAGACGAAAAGCAACCACGTATCCAAACTCTTCTCCATTCTGCAGCTCCTCGGGAACAGGCTGGAGCCAAAAGAGAAGTTTGAGAGAAAAGAGGACACTGAGAGCCACAAACTAGCCGAATGGGCCTCCAGAGAAAAGATGCTCGAATTGCATAATTTGCTGAGATAAACAACTCTAAAAAATAACAAAGAACCTTTTTCATAAGTCAGCTTGAGACGGAAATCTTCATGCACATAATCATACATTATTGCATATATATGTCATTATTCCATGATTTTTTTTTTTCAAAGTTTTTTGCTTGAGTATTATGTACATTTAAGTACTGCGTACACTTCAGTATTCCATACACTTCAGTATCCCGTGCACTTCAGTATTCCGTACACTTTAGTATTCTGTACACTTCAGTATTACGTACAATACAGTATTGCCAGCACTTCAGTATTCTGTGCACTTCAGTATTCCGTGCACTTCAGTATTTTGTGCACTTCAGTATTCCGTGCACTTCAGTATTCCGTGCACTTCAGTATTCCGTGCACTTCAGTATTTTGTGCACTTCAGTATTCTGTGCACTTCAGTATTTTGTGCACTTCAGTATTTTGTGCACTTCAGTATTCCGTGCACTTCAGTATTCTGTGCACTTCAGTATTCCGTGCACTTCAGTATTTTGTGCACTTCAGTATTCCGTGCACTTCAGTATTTTGTGCACTTCAGTATTCCGTGCACTTCAGTATTCTGTAAATTTCAGTATTCCGTACAAATCAGTATTCCATACAGTTCAGTATTCTGTACATTTCAGTATACCATCAATCTGGCAACTAAGTAATGTATTTAAAGTATTTAAACCAGTGGAGAACTGTGACTATGCTAAGCTAGGCTTTCAGTTCAGGCCTTGAATATCAAAAAATGAAAAAAATGAAGACATATTGCCAAACCTTCCATCTCCAAATGGCATATTCACAAGAGAAGGTAAAAACTTTACACATATACATTACCTTAAAGTTGAACAGTGATGAGCACAGAGCTGCCACTCTTTTCCATGTCTAACATCTGACTGAAATGCTTTGGTCAAGCTACCATTCATACTTACACTCAATGACGTATCTAGAATTTGTAGAAGGTCTACAGCAGTGGTCTCCAACCCTGGTCCTGGAGAGCTACCTTACTGCAAATGCCTAGATCCAACCAAAACTTGCCACACCTGCTCCAGCTAATCAACCTCTCTCCCAAGTCCTGATTGGCTGAACTAGATGTATTAGAGTTAAGGGGGCAGATTGGATGCAGGTTGGAACTAAACTCTGCAGAAAGCTAGCTCTCCAGGACCAAGGTTCGAGACCATTGCTCTACAGCGACATTTTTCTCACTAAATTGGTTCCCCTGTAATTCAAAACATGATTAATTCCAATGACAGGTCCTAATTATGCTGCCAGTTAGCCCTGTCTTCTTAGATACAACAGAGAAAAGAAAACTTTGTTTGTATAATTTTCTGTTGGGCATTTCAGGATTTTAACCTTTTTGCCTTCAACTCAGTTTAATAAAGTAAGAGGCTTATTAAGGTTAGATTAATAGACCCTTATTAGTCCCACAACGGGGAAATTTCACCTCCGCATTTAACCCATCCATGACGTGAAACACCACACACACACTAGGGGGCAGTGAGCACACTTGCCCAGAGCGGTTGGCAGCCCAATCCGCAGCGCCCGGGGAGCAGTTGGGGGTTAGGTGTCTTGCTCAAGGACACCTCATTCATGTGCTGTCGGCTCTGGGGATCGAACCGGCGACCTTCCGGTCACAAGGCTGGTTCCCTAATCTCCAGCCCACGACTGCCCCCATACTATTACATACTAATGCTTATTATGGGGTAACTCAAGGGACTTGAATACAAACTGGCTATTCTTAGGATATAGAAGTGTGTAATAAAACTTTTGGACTGGCCGGTGGGCCCTGGCTATTTAACGGGTTAAATCGCTGCTGTTGGATTGAAACTTGGTATCTCCATTTTTCAGTTTTTGACATAATTCAAAAATGCCTGTTGTCCTTTACATTGTATGTACATTTCATGATGAATGGACCAAAATAAACCAAAAATTACTTGAAAAAAATTCTGGTTCCATTGACTTTCACTGAAAGTAAAATACGTTACCCTTCTTAGCTTTCTGGGATAGAAGGTTTTGTCCTGACAGCAGTGAAATACAACAAGCTTGACTGTTCCATTAAATGAAACGATCTAAAAGTGACAGGTATGTGTTTCTGTCGTGAGGGTTCCTTACCAGAAGCCTTTTTGGTTAAATATGTCTGAACATGTGGCGCAAAAGAAGCTCTAGACAAAAACGCTGTCATTTGGCATTCTCTCATGCTCCAGCCCTTCCTCTATCTGCGTCTTCATTATGATTTACGTACCACAGGGAGCAATTTCGCCAGAGCAAAAAGCGAGGACGACAGCTCTGTGTTTTAATTACCGCTTGTCTAATTTAAACCACGTCACCGTGGAGAATTCCCTCCGAATCCAATTCAAGTCAGAAGATTGATTTAAGGAAAGAAAGAAGAAGAAGAAAAAATAAAACCAGCTCCCTGTCAAGAAACATCTGCTTGAGTCAGAGCCGGAGTCGGACGCTCACCTCCCATGTGATCACCAGCTCGCCGCGGGTTCCTCCACCTCCGCTCACGTTGGCGGGAGCCACCTCAGGAGCTTGGGACAACAGTGAAGAACAACAGAAAAAACAGGACTGAGTACACAGCCCGATTCCTCTGAGGCTTTGAGGCACAAAGGTCTCGTCAAAGCACCTTTAAGTAAGTTGGGTCGAAGCTGAACCCGCATAGCGACAAAGCTTGGGATTTTTTTTTGGTTGGGTTGCTCCCTTTTAAGTGCTGAAGCTGAGGTTGACGCAGTGTTTTCTTCTGTGCGACTCCTTGTGATCAAGGCAGATGCGCTCAGAAGAAATCCGGCAGAAAATAGACTCTTTCAAGTCCTATTGCCTGACGGAAAGCGTGGGTATTTCACACGTTCGCGGCTCAGGCAGGCATGAATTAATGATCGCGGGACCTGCTTGTTAATGTGCAATATCAGAATGCTTAAAAGGTACAGTGTGACATCTTTACTCTTACGATCCGAAAAGGACTCGTACAATGAGGGCTAATGAGGAGAAAAGGGAGGAAGGTGTTGGGAAGTGTGAAAACCCACAGCCAGTCGTGCAAAAAAAAAGCAGACGTCGTCTCCCCGCCGATTTAGCTAAATCTCCTCCGGTGTCAATCAGATTGCCACGCACTCGATTTGTGTCTTAATTGTGTGGAGATTATTCCGCAATTTGGAGCCGTGCGTGTGCCCAACGCAATGACTGACGGGAAACAATGAGCGTGGATTTCCCATGGCTAAGCTGCCATCAAGACGAGGCTCTCCGAGCGAATTAAACTAATTATGGAGTTAAATTGCGTTTTCGCCGCAGGCCCGACGCGCTGAGTTTGTTGCAGTACGGGAGGAGAAGACATGGTGAAGAGAGCAGTTAACCATTCAGGATTCAGCCATTAACCCAAACTTACACATCAAGCAATGCTGTATTTTTTGGCCTTGGTTTCTAAACTGCACCCTAAGATCCACCAGTCGCACAGACAGGCTTGGGCACTCCTGGTCAGATCCCATGCCCTGTTGATATTCAGTGTAAACAAGTGAACACATCCTCTACAGAGACCACACGTCTGCACATTTTACTGCACAATTACGGTTTACTGGTTTTATTTGTAACAGCAGAAACGAAAACCATAAAATGTGGCTGTGCAAAAGACAATAAATCAACATCGTGCACTAATATTTGCAGAAAAATGGCATATTCTCTGTAGAGCATGCGTGAACTTATTTTCACTTGAAAATACACTAAATATGCAACGTAATGTCATTAATTTGTCATTTGTTTCCAGCCTTCGATGCAAATTGCAAGCAACGTGTGTGGCTTTGGCTTTCTTGATTTCCCTGAACCTACAAAGACCTGACTTTATACAGTACATACTGCATACCTTATCGCACATCTGGCACATCTGGCACATCTGGACACTCCACAGCTGGACACTTTATTTCAGTACCAATGTCTGCACATACGTATTCAGTATTGTCATTATACGCTGTTACCTGAGCCTCCTTCATTACTGCATTGCCTTTTTTTAATCTCAGAATAGATCTTATTGCACATTTTTGTATATTTTTAGTTGTATATATAGTTGTATAGCCTGTAGATAGGTTTCTGTCTGTCTGTCTGTCTGTCTGTCTATCTGCACATTCTGTTTTTTATTATTATCCTTTTTCTGCTTATTATTAATGTTCTTATTGTTGTCATCATTATTTTCACTTCAGGAATACACGCGATCACGTTTTCTCTTCATTTAGAAAGGCTCTCTCTCTGTAAGAGTTGATAATAAGAAGCATTCCTTTTAAAAAGGCTCTTGTCTCCTCCTCAGTCTCAGTCTGGTTGGACCAAACCAAGTTTTGTCGACATCCATAAATTACCACAGAGAACCTCTGTTTTCATAGCCCACAAAGACCGACTTTTCAAAGTGTTGAAACGCTTTCCACAAATGTTTGGCTGGAAATGTAGCCACAGCTGCCGGTGGCTTTTCTACCTAGCTCTGTTTACACAATTTCAAAATTCACAAAACCTGAATGGAAAAGCCGGAAATGCCGAAGTATCGCCAAAAAAATGTTTTTACTCTTGGATGAGGTGGAAGTCAGACATGTCTTGACGTGAAGGGAACAAAAGTCACGTTTGGCACCGCGGCCTCTCAGAACGGTTAGCTGTGCTGGGGTTTGCAGGGGTTCGGGCAGCGAAGTGAGAGACTTCAGCCCTTATTAAATGACCAGCATCTCTGAACTGTTAGAGCTACGGCAATGCACATCTGACAGACGGCTATAACGCTACTCTACCTGCAGCTGATAAAGAGCCAAATCCTTTCATTGTATATAGAGCACACTGTGAGTGAGACGCTGTACAGCACAATGTCCTCTTCAGGACTTTGTGCATAACCGTAGTTGATGGAAACACTAATTAATTTGCATTTTCTTTTACAGAATTTTAAGAAATGACTCAAAAATTGGCTCCAGCATCCCCCCGCGACCCTGACGTTGAAGCGGCTTAGAAAATGGATGGATGGATGGATGGACTCAAAAATTTGCAAAAAATGTTTGACGAATGAAATGAGGCTCAAACTGATCAGGACTGTTGGAAAAGTAAAATATACGCATATTGAAAATATTTGAAAAACCACTTGCCTGAGCTCAATTTCTGAAAATTTTGACAGGTTTTTGCCATATTTGATCAATTCATGGCTGAATCCTGTTACCAAGTGAAAGGAATCAAGCGCCAGCTCATCAGTGCATAACTTCAAAAGATGATCATCTAGAGGGATGAAAGTGGGCTCAAATCAACAAGATGATCTTTTGAACCACTGACACAAAAAACAGGACAGCCAAAATCTGCACAAATCGGTCTGGTCAGTTTGAGTGTGCTTTGTCTGGGTGGCCAGATGCTGCGGAAAATAAAGCCCTGAAGAGTAATATTGGTGGATGTTGGAGTGGAGGGTTGAGGATGACATCAGCTCACAACATCAGGACAAACGTAACGAACAATTACTTGCACGGTTAAGCTACTGCATCATTAATCGATAGCCGGCAGCATGCTGATCCATCTTAACCACAGCGAGAGGAGACGAAAGGGCTTTGGGCAGAGAGGCGTACCTGCTGGCCGTGTGCGAACGGGCTGGGACGGGGCACTGGGTTCCCCCACCCCGACGGCGTTGACCGCCACCACCCTAAACTCATACTCCACCCAGGGGTTGAGGCCCACCACTGTGGCGCGCGTCATCTGTCCAGGCACAGAATCAGGAACTAGGATTAAAGAAATTTGGAATGGAAACACACATAAATACCCATCTACACACGTTCAGACTGAGAGACACATTCAATTAAACTCAGCTTCCGTCAGACGGCAGTTTCTCGAATGCACAGCTAGTGCTAAGATTATCTTAAGCCATCAAAGCGATGCATCCTCCATAATCTTACACTACGTGTTTGTTTAATTGACTACAGTCTTATAAATAAGCAGAACTGTAGCTGGTACAAGGAGAGTTTGTAGAACTGAGCTTTCAGAAGGATTTGTAGAAATTATTCATTAAATACTGAGCATCGGTTTTAATCAGCATCCACAGACTACACACAGGCCACTATATTAGAAACACCCAGCTTGCTGGTGTACAGTTAGAGCATTTTTTCACTGCACGTTGAAAAACAGAGAGCAACAAAGCTTACAGCTCTAGTTCTAGTTCATTTTCCACCTGGAATCACTATAATAACCTCAGTTAACAATCTAATTTACCCAAATATATATATATATATATATATATGTACACTATATTTCCAAAAGCATTGGCCCGTCTGTCTTCACACGCATATGAACTTGAGTGACGTCCCATTGTTAATCCATAGGGTTTAATATGATGTCGGCCCACCCATTGCAGCTATAACAGCTTCAACTCTTCTGGGACGGCTTTCCACAAGGGTTAGGAGTGTGTTTATGGGTTTATTCTGAGGTCAGACACTGATGTTGGACGAGAAGGTCTGGCTCACAGTCTCCGCTCTAATTCATCCCAAAGGTGTTCTATCAGGTTGAGGTCAGGACTCTGTGCAGGCCAGTCAAGTTCTTCCACACCAAACTGGCTCATCCACGTCTTTATGGACCTGCTTTGTGCACTGGTGTGCAGTCATGTTGGAACAGGAAGGGGCCGTCCCCAAACTGTTCCCACAAAGTTGGGAGCACGAAATTGTCCAAAAGGCCACATGAAGTTTGGAGGTCTGTAGTGATTGACTCTGCAGAAAGTTGGTGACCTCTGCGCACTATGCCCCTCAGCATCCGCTGACCGCTCTGTCATTTTACGTGGCCGACCACATGGCTGAGTTGCTGTCGTTCCCAATCGCTTCCACTTTGTTATAATCCCACTGACAGTGGACTGTGGAATATTTAGTAGTGAGGAAATTTCACGACTGGACTTGCTGCACAGGTGGCGTCCGATCATGGTACCACGCTGGAATTCACTGAGCTCCTGAGAGCGACCCATTCTTTCACTAATGTCTGTAGAAGCAGTCTGCAGGCCTAGGGGCTCGGCTTCATACACCTGTGGCCATAGAAGTGACTGGAACACCTGAATTCAATGATTTGGATGGGTGAGTGAAAACATTTGGAAATATAGTGTATATGCATGAAATGTGTAGTATCCTAACTACACATCTCAAGGGATCTTTAGTAAAGAAAATGGGTAGAACTATGAACACTGAAAAAACCCTTTGCATAATTAAAGGGTTCTATGCACGATCAAATGTTGCTTCAGATTGATGGAGAATGTGCTTTAGAAATAAAGATTAGTCTTTATAGAACCTTTTTGAAAAGGGCTCCATATAGCAACAAAAGGGTTCTTCTATTGTAACAAGCCTGACATCGTACCAATAGACACCCCCTTTTTTCTGCTATTTAGAACCTTCATCAAAAACATTTCATATAGAACTATCTGCAGCACAATCTCCATCGATCTGAAGAACACGTTCACGGTGCAAAGAAGCCTTTAATAAGGGAAAGGGTTCTTTGAGTGTTCATAGTTCTCTATAGACCTATTTTCTTGACTGAAGAACCCTTGAAGAACCACAGTGTTAAGGCATAGCTTGTGTCTCTTTAGCAAACTCCTTATAGAGCAATGATAACCAAGTCTAGTGTACATTACTGGTGATGTCATAGCGTTTGGTGACTTGTGACCCTCACCTTGAAGAGTAAAGAATTCACTAAATTGCTGTTTGTCCAGCAAAACAAAATGTTACCAAAGACAAAGGAGAACATCCTTCTCATCATTCACTGGGTTCTGTTATTAGCAGTCTTGAACATGTGCCAAAAACCATAAGAATGGGACCTTCATTACTGGACCGAGGTCAATGAAAAAAGCACAGCTCAACTTGTCAGGCTTTCGTGTTGTGCAGAGAAAAAATGTCCAGGAACTGACCAATGATGAATGAGTTAGAGATACACTTTGCAGCAAGAGAAGGGCTACAGTCTGTGACTGGACACATGCACTACTGTTCGAAAGTTTGGAATCACTCGTCTGTTATTTTATTCAGTAATAACGTCAACAGCGATTGAAATATTACACACTAGTTATCAGTATATCAATAATACACTGTCTCCAGATCTGCTCATCACTTTTCAAATATAAGGCACTCTGGAGTGAAATGTTTTGTAACTTCAGTCTCAACGTTCTAAAGCGTTCCCAGCAGTTAGAGAATCATCTACAGCTCTGATTGTCATCCTGGACTTCCGACAGCTTCTTAATAAATAGTTCAGAATAAATAGTAGAAGAAACATAGTAAGGAAAGGACTGTCCTGTGATTGAAACAATTAATTGTGATTAGTTTCATTTATAGAATTTTTATTCTATGTACTTAATGTTACTCCGTCACATTTGTCTTAAGTGCTCAGATGTGAGCATTGCATGTCATTTTGCTGTGTTAGTAGGAACAATAAGCTTCCTCAGAATGTATTCATGACCTCCAGCAATTCAATAATACTATGAATATCATGCGATTTCCACAGAGTGAATGCATACGTCCAGTGAGAGCAACAGCAGCTGCACGTTACAATGAAATGAGTGCATCGTATCATCACTGTCATCATCGCAAAAACAAGCATCTCTAAAACAGTAAGTTCACAGGAGAAGGCAGGTAACATTCTTACCTCTCAATGTAAGTCACTGTAAAGAGATTTTATTTGGAGTGATTTTTGAGCATTTCTATCGGTCCATTCATCACGGAATTTTCACACAGTGTAAAGGACGACTAATGTGTTGAAATGATGTCGAAAAATCAAATTCTCAGAAAAAGGAAATCCTTGTTTTTTTGGGACATGTAATATACACTGATCAGGCATAACATTATGACCACCTCCTTGTTTCTATGTTCATTGTCCGGTCATTGTTCTTCAGTGGTCAGGACCCCCATGGACCCTCACAGAGCAGGAACTATTTGGGTGGTGGATCACTCTCAGCACTGCAGTAACACTGACGTGGTGGTGGTGTGTTAGTGTGTGTTGCGCTGGTCTGAGTGGATCAGACACAGCAGTGCTGCTGCTGGACTGAGAATAGTCCACCAACCAAAAATATCCAGCCAACAGTGTGATGTGACCACTGATGAAGGACTAGAGGATGACCAGCACAAACTGTGCAGCAGCAGATGAGCTGTCGTCTCTGACTTTACATCTACAAGGTGGACCGACAAGGTAGGAGTGTCTAATAGAGTGGACAGTGAGTGGACACAGTGTTTAAAAACTCCAGCAGCACTGCTGTGTTTGGTCCACTTGTACCAGCACAACACACACTAACACACCACCACCACGTCAGTGTTACTGCAGTGCTGGGAATCATCCACCACCCAAATAGTAACTGCTCTGCGAGGGTCCATGGGGGTCCTGACCACTGAAGATCAGGGTAACAGATGGACTACAGTCTGTAACTGTAGAACTACAAAGACCAGCTATACAGTAAGTGGAGCTGATCAACTGGACAATAAGCGCAGAAACAAGGAGGTGCTCATGATGTTATGCCTGATTGGTGTATATACAGCCAGTGGTTCAGCTCCTCAATTCTCGTTCATACAGCTGGTGGGTTCTTGTTACAGAGGAGGCTCTCGAGAGGAACTGAAAGTCCACTTTGCTGATTTTGTTAGTCAATTTATCCAAAGTTCTGCATGAGGTCTTGCCAGTGTGGTCTGCTGAAGGTGCTGAAGGTTTTGCTTTAAAGGCCATTTTTAAAGCGGTATTTGAAGCTCCAATCTTGGATTCCATCACAGCAACATCCACAGCTCTGCAGCTGGGCTTCAGCCTGCACTACTATGGCAAGGTCAAAGGGTCAGACACGCCTTTACATGTACGTATCTTCAACATGTGTCTACTATGAGATGGTTGTGGACTTATTATAAGATGATCTAGGTTATTATTATCTATTATCTGCCACAATAGTAAGGTCATTTTACTCAAAGTTACTTAAAACAGGTCAAATGTTTGGAAATAAGGAACATAATCTTACATTAAGCTTACAACAATCTTAAGAGAAGAAATGGATTTATTGACTAGATTTAAGATCTTTTCACTTGACAAGACACCATTTTTTCCAATGAAAAAACTGATTTTATAATATTGTAAACGGTGATTCCAACATGGGGAACAATAGTAGGGAATACAGTATCTCACACAGAAGAATATATTATACAAAGTGGGCTAAAGTAAGTAAGCAGCCTGTGAGCAGAAGGTAGACGTTCCGAACAAAGTGGACAGTGAACGCATGTGTGACTGTATTTATATGAGAGCGCCGTACCTGTTCTGACAGCCTGCCAGCCGACGGAGAAGGCAGTGCGGGCTTGCACTATGTAGAGGGTAACAGGGCTGTGGTTGTCAGAGCCGGGGCCCCATGAGATCTGAGCCGTCCTGTCCGTGACTTCCCCCACCAGCACCCCCTCCGGGGCACCAGGGGGCCCTGTCAACACCAGCGCCAGAAAGAGACCAGGAGGACACTAACTTAAAAAAAAACAAAACAAAGAAGAAGAAGAAAAAAAAAACCCCACTGCGTCTCATCACCCGGAGAAGGGCACGGCAAGGTTAGAAAAAGTCTCCTGCAAAGTGAGACAAGTCCAGCCTCAAAAGGCACCGAGGCTTTATTATTCACAGGCCGAACGCCGGGACCCTTCATGCGGTGATGGAAACACAAAAGGTCCGAGGAGCACGGAGCCGGGAATTAATGCATCGATTCCAGACGCTCCCCGAGTCATTATTTCACAGGCCGAATTGTCAGATAAAACAGAAATAGCACAATGATGCAAAGAGGGGTGGGGGACCTTTTTCATTTATCATTTAATAAACGCTCATAAGACTGCTGGAATGCTAAGTGACTACTTGAGTACCTCTGACGATGAGGTCGGCCGCGGCCGAGACGCTGTCCACCGCCGTGTGCACCATGCACACGTACTTCCCCGAGTGCTTCAGCTGAATGTTGCGGACCATGAGGTCACCGGATGATCCCTGGTGATAAAAACAGGAGCGGAATTAGGTCACGCCGGGTTAATGTAACTTTCACAAAGTAAAACGAATGCGTTACAACAGACGACGAGGGAGCATTTGCAGGGCCGCTGCTGTCACCTAATCTCCGCTTTGATCAGCTCTGAAGACCAGCACTGTGCTCCCCAAAAGCTTTCCCAACATAGCCACCTTATACAGCAGAGCCAGAGTTCAGAATGATTATGATGCATAATGATGATTGTTACTCAATGACGCTGTTAAAAAAAAAAAGACTGTCGTCGGAAAAAATGACATTAAATGTCACTGGAACAAAAATCAATCCAAATAGTTTTGCTGCTATGTTTTTCATAGCCTTCATCTTTGGCTACAGTGTTTTAAGTTTGACACGGAGACAAAAATAAATAGTGACGTTATAGTGTTTGCACAGAATACGCAAAAGTTTTAAGCACCTGAGAAAATCTGATTTAAAAAATCCACAGTTGAGGCCAAAAGTTTACATAAATTAAGTGATACTTTTTTGATCCCACAACTGGGGAAATTCCACCTCTGCATTTAACCCATCCGGCAAGTGAAACACCACATACACACTAGTGAACACACACACTAGGGGGCAGTGAGCACACTTGCCCGGAGCGGTGGGCAGCCCTATCCAGGGCGCCTGGGGAGCAGTTGGGGGTTAGGTGACTTGCTCAAGGACACCTCAGTCATGGACTGTCAGCCCTGGGGATTGAACCGACAACCTTCCGGTCACAGGGCCAGATCCCTAACCTCCAGCCCACGACTGCCCCCACTTTGCAATCATCTGTATGCTTTGCATACAGATGATTGTGGTACCTTCTTGTTTGGACACTCTGCCTATGGAGGAGCCAGACTCATGGAGGTCCAGTACTTCTTTTCCTAAGGTTTCAAGGGCACTGGCTCTAAAACTAGGCCCCTTAAAAAACCCTCTAAATATACTGCAAAAAAAGGCTCGTAACACTGTGGTGGTGGTGGTGGTGATTTAGTGTGTGTTGCGCTGGTATGAGTGGATCAGACACAGCAGTGCACCTCAGTGTCATTGCTGGACTGAGAATAGTCCACCAACCAAAAATATCTAGCCAACAGCATCCAGTGGGCAGCGTCATGTGGGCAGCGTCCTGTGACCGCTGATGAAGGACTAGAGGATGACCAACACAAACTGTGCAGCAGCAGATGAGCTGTCGTCTCTGACTTTACATCTACAAGGTGGACCGACAAGGTAGGAGTGTCTAATAGAGTGGACAGTGAGTGGACACAGTGCTGAGTCTGATCCACTCGCACCAGCACAACACAACTGTAGAACTACAAAGACCAACTATACAGTAAGTGGAGCTGATAAACTGGACAATGAGCGCAGAAACAAGTTTCTAAAATAGAACACAGTTTGATTTATTTAGCACTTATTTTAGTTTATATGTGCCTAAAGTTTTGACTCTTATTATTGGCACCTAGGCTGGTCAGCTTTTTGCTTTCAGCCTTGTAATAGAGGGATGGGCTCATCATTCAGCTCATCAGCTAGACCAGGCTAGACGAGGGATGGGCCAGTCTCCTCAGCTAGACGAGAATAGGCCAGACCCATCTGGTGTGGAGCCACTCTGCACTCTCTAGAGAATTACTGGTGGAATGAGAAAAAGCTCAATGAATGAGCCAGACAGTGGAAGTGTAGCCCCTCCTGCATGCTGAGGTTTTTCAAGCTTCTCTGCATGAAGCAAATCTTGTAATCAGAAAGATTTGCGCTGTGCCACTCTCCAAACAGCCAGGTGCTCTTGTTCTCCACATCCCCGACCGCTGAAAAAAGAGAAGCTAAAAAAGAGCATCGAGGGGGCTCAGGGTTTTAGCGCCGCATGCGAGCATTTTAGAAAAGAAATGGGAGTAGCATGTAAAAGTGTTTCAGTGCTTCTCCACCACTCTAACACCGCTCCTTCAGACACGTACCCCTCCAATCATCTCGAAGTGATCATGTCTGCTGAAGTCGACCAGCTTCCCGTTGAAGAACCACTTGAAGGTGGGGTCCACGCTGGAGTCCCTGGACACCTCGCATGGCAGGACGATGCTTTCGCCCACCGTGGCATCCATACTTAATGGAGGAACCGTAATCTTGGTCGGCTCTGTTGAAAGCAGAAGAATAGCCAAATAAAGGAAAAGTTCGTTCTCTTTGTTATTCGTTATTTTGGTAACACTTTTCTTGAAGGGTGTCTACATCATACATTCATACCATCATACATAAATACCCCATAACGTGCTCACGTATGTTTAACTCAACATTCATAAATGATCTTTTACATGACATTAATATAGACTACTCTATTATTTTACTCAGATATCCATCCATCCATCCATCCATTTTCTAAGCCGCTTCTCCGTCAGGGTCGCGGGGGGTGCTGGAGCCTATATCTTTCAAAATTTAATGCCCTGATTTTTTTTTTTTTTTTTTGAAAAATTTGATTATTTTCAGTGAAACTTTTCATTTCTGGATGGCCAAAATAATAATAATAATAATAATAAATATCTGTTTTTGCCCATTTGGAGAGAAAGTGCATTGACACTCAGGCACTTTTTGCCTAAACTTTCAGCTAATTTTTAAATATTTGTGTAAATATTTCTTCTTAAGGATTTGTATTTTACACTTTGTTATTCTGTCTCGTTTTTTACTTCTGTCTCCTTGATTTTTTATTTTTTTTTTGCAATACTACAAAGTATAATGAAGTTATATCTGCCATTCGTCCAGTGATATTTGGTAACTCTTTGACCTTCACCCCCCAGGGTGCCCATAATTTTGTATGAAGCGTTTCTCACATCAATATTAAACCAAGTTGTTGCAGGTACAGGTATAAAACCTGCAACTCTTCCCCTGTTATAAAGTCCTTTGTTGTTTCGCCAGTGTGCTTTGTGTCATCGTCTTGCTTCATGTGATTGGACTGTATTCATTTCTCTGGAAACTGGCAGACAGAATGTTTCTGTGGACTTCTGTATTCATGTTGCTGCTACCATCACAAGTTACATCATCAATAATAATTAGTGGGTGCTGTTCCAGAAGCAGCAGTGCAAGCCCAAGCCACGGCACTACCTCCACCATGCTTCACTGATTAGCTTGTCTGGTTTGTGACCCACAGTTTGGCCTTTCCATCACCTTGGTTATCAGTTTTTGGCTCATTCTCTGTATTTGTTTCTGAATTCCGTCTTAGCCTTCCGATTCCCGCTGCCGAGGAGTTGTTTGTACCTAGCCTCTATATTTGTGCTCTTAAAGTCAAACGGTGGACTGTGACGCCTTCACTCCTGCCTTGTGGAGGCTGTTGATGATGTCACTGAATATTGTTTTGAGGTTTTTTTATTCATACCTCTCACAGCATTTCTCTCATCAACTACCAACTGCTGTCGTTTTTCCTCGGCTGACTTGTTCCATGTCTGGATGTTTGTATCCCGGTAGTTTTTTTCTTTTTTTCATGATATTCCAAATTGTTGGATTGGCTATGCTCAGCGCAACGGATTTGATCGGTTTCCCTTCTTTTCTCAGCTTCAAAGTGGCTTGCTTTTTTCTCATTGATAGCTCTCCGGTCTTCATGTTGTCCGGTCTTCATGTTTCCCTGCCTCTACAGGGAAAAACCCACTAACAGGGCTCTAACAGGGCACACCAGGGCAGCAACAACCACCCAAAATGGGTGGTGTTGATGTAAATGTCTCATTCATCGCTTCATCTCAAAAAAACGTCAGAGTGCATACAGACCCTGTATATGCACACACAGACCCTCTAAGGGGTTAGTGAATCTCTTCAAAATGACTCCAGTCTCAGTTTAATCTTACAGCCCAGAGCTTTACGTCACCAGCACAGACACTCTTTCTGATTAACTGACCTCAAACAGCCGCATGCAGACATCATGTCCAATTCAAACCAAACTAATGTTGTGAGATGTAATGTTTTATTGACACAGCCTCCCGACCTGAATAATTCAGCACTGAGCAACTCCATATCCGACAAGAAAGAAGAAAAAACATGCATATGTAAAGACCATCAAACCATCGGTTATTATAGACGCAAAACAGAAGAAAAATATGCAGCAGCAGCGTTTTTTTTAATTAAGCATGCACAGGACGGAGTGAGAGGAGAAGAAAAATCTGCCCCCAATACTACAGACGGCAGAGGCTTTCCTCACACCGCCGCTTTGACCAATAACTCACCGCTGACAAAAGCCCAGATGAGTTATACCTCTGTCAAACCCGGCAGGAGCATAAAACAACTATATATTTCATTATCAATTTCATGCTTGGGTTAGTCATATTTTTCTCCGCTTCTCCTTGTCCAGGTTTAAGGTGTCCGCTTTGAAAAGGAGGGATTTTTTTCGTTTTGTTTGGAAAAACGTACCTTTGACCACCAGCGTTCCCGTGCTGCTGGCTGTCCCGAAAGGGTTGCGGGCCACACACGTGTACCTGCCGGCATCTGATTCGCTCGCGTTGGTGATCCGGAGGGTGCCATCCTCCATGACGGTCCATCTGTGGAAGGAAACGGGAACAGACAAAGCAAATGTCACCCTCTTTTGTGAGCATGGCACAGTTTCGGCACTGAGAAACAACACAGCCATCATTCAGAAGCTTCTCTGAAGGTCACAGTAATTTAAGGTTAAAATAGAACGGCTCCTGGGTGGCGCAGCCGTCTAAGCATGGGCCATATCTTCGGGAAATCGTCAGCCCGCATTCATGCCACAGCCATCTGTGGCTGAGAGCCCAAGACAGGATAATTTGGTCTCTTTGGGTGGGTAGGATGGTCCTCCTACTCCCTCATCTCTTAGTGTGCTGCTAGCAAATACGGGGGTCTGTTTGCAGACATAACACAATAGGCAGTTAGCATCACCCTCCACGCGTGTTAAGCTGTCCAGTGACATTGGAGCCAGATGTGATCTCGTAATAAGAACAGCTGGGGACAACCAAGAAGAATTTTGGGTGGGAATGTAGACAAACTGAGTCTGAAGTTACTAATCCAATCCAACAGTAGGAGGCGTAGGTGCAAGGATGTAATGTGAGGTAGCATGGCTGGAAAATCCCCCCCAAAAACTCCAACCAAATTCAGGTGAAAAAATACACAAATTCCCTCAAAAAAATGGGTTTATGGGGAAAGATTCTCTAAAAACACCCTAAAAAAATCCTGTTGACCTGAGATCAAACCTGCCGATTCACCATTTATTGATTGTTATCTGTATTGTTATCACAATGCAATATGCGAATCAGCCTTCTAACCAATTCCACTGATTTTTTACACTGAATGTTTCAGATGAGATTCTGTGGTTGTTGTGATGACCTATGGTAGTCTACAGGTAGCTAAGAATAACAATAATATTTATTTCCTATTTTAAAACTGGAGCGCATAGTGCTTTACAATGCAGAAACAACAGAAGATGAACAGAAATAAAAAATGTAAATAAAAGCGGACAGAACAGAAACGGGGATATATAAATAATAATTAAAATTAAAAGGCAAAAGATAAAAATATAATAAAAGCGCAATAAAAACACAACTAATAGGAAAGCAAAAGGGATACTTGAGTAAAAACAAGAGAAACAATAACAAAAACAAAAAAAATAAATAAATAAAGAAATATGTTTTTACCTGTTTCTTAAAACCAGTGACAGAAGGAGCCTGACAGATTTTTATTGGTAACATGCTCCACATCTTAGATGCATAAAAACAAAACGCTGCCTCTCCGCTCTTTTACAGTGTCATCTGTGGAGTATGGAGAAGCAGCACTGGATGATCCTAAAGCTCGAATGGGAACGTCATCTGTCAGTACTCAGAAATGTATGCAGATGCTCGACCATCAAGAGGTTTAAACACTAGCAGTAAAATGTTACAGTCGATTCTAAAGGAAGCAGTGCAGACAGAACCGGTCTAATATGGTCTTGTTTTCTAGTGCGCATTATATCCTTGCTGCCCTGTTAACAAAGCATCACAGCAGTGAAGTCAAGAAAACACAAAAGCTGAGTCTAAAGGAAACAAGACGTAGTGAGGCTTAGACACTCTGTGTACGGCGTGGCTGTGGCCAACTACAGCCCTTTAATAAAGCACAACCACTTGTTTAAATAGGGGTAAGCGCTACAATCCTTATTGCACACAACATGAATCAGGTTGTTCTAGAAATGTGACCGCAGTGCTGGTTAAAAACACTCATGCCTTTACTAACAGCTGAAGGACTAAGCTGGGTCTAATCCAGCGGTAACACTTTCTATGAATGTCTCATTTCTATATGCATCTATAAACACATTTAGAACATGTTATAAAGCATTCATAAGGCATTAGAAACATGGTTATAAATTTAAGTAGTGTTAAGAACATGTTATACTGTCAGTGCCAAAGAATTCAGTCCCAGCTTGGAGAGCATAAAGATTTTTATTTTTTTTTGCCCTGGAATTTCCAGGATTATTTATCTGGCTGTTGTTACTGGTTGGGCTGCATCTTCAGGGCTTCAGTCCTGAATATTCAGATGCTCCAAACTGGCCGTCCAGCCTAGAGTCACTGGTACAGTGGCTTTTCTTACCCAGCGTCCCACTTTAAATGCTACACTACATTACATCACAGCAAACCAGGTTCCCATCAGCACCTCCCCTGAGCCCCCTCTGACATCACACTGAGCGTGAAGTCACTGTGGATTGAAGGCCTGGAGAGGGAGGGGTGAGATAGTCGAGTGCTGTCATTCTCTCACAGGTTCTAATGTCAAGCACTAGAACCCTTCACTCTGTAATGCTACTCCTCAGTACAGTGATGCTGGTTTCTGCTGGCGTTCTATTGGATATGCAGTGTTAAGTCAGTGCCAGGCTAACGGTGGTGCACATTAACAGTGGTGTACATTGACTTTCCCACATTGGGTGAAACACTGATGTTGCTCTAGTTTAAACTCTGTCATTTGAAGCCTGTAATGAGCTTTATTATGTATGTTTTAGTGTTTCAGTAAATCCTTCAGTTAATTCTTCAACTTCACTTTACTTAGTCAAATACGACTTGAGTTCTTACCATTTGTTATGAACAGTACTTATGATGTATTATGTTAACAATTCACAACACATAATAAGCATGGCTATAAACTGAAATGCGTTTTTATAAATATTTATAGCCATGCCTTATGAATGCATTATAACATGTTATGAATGTGTGTATAGATGCTTACAAACGTGACATTCGTAGAAAGTGTTACCAATCCAGCCATAAAACTGTGTCAGTCCAATGTTTTACGGGCTGACTGGGTGTCTGGTACCTGTGATTCACTTCTCCAGACAACAGACTGGTTCCCCTGGTTCAGGGAGGGTTTGGGTTCTTCAGGGCTTAACTGTACAAAAACTCTATATTTTGCACATTTTATGTGCAAATCAGACAAAACACATATCAGACAAAACAGCTTCAGATATCAGACAAAACAAGTCTGGGGAAATCCTTTACAAAGGAGCAAAAGAGCTTCAAACAGCCTCAAACTCAATGACTTTGGGAAAAAAGGCAATAAGCTAAGTGGCCCCACAAACACAATTGTGTCCTTTCTTGCTAGTTTACTTACAGTTTGTGGCCAAATTAAAGATGCCATCATACTACAACCACAGCTTTTACCAAATTGCACTCTTAGGTTCTTTTAATTGCCCAAGATTAAGCCTCAACTCACACTCTTTGAGAAAATTTCGTCATGGGCTGGAGGTTAGGGAACCAGCCTCGTGACCGGAAGGTCGCCGGTTCGATCCCCAGAGCCGACAGCACATGACTGAGGAGTCCTTGAGCAAGACACTTAACCCCCAACTGCTCCCCGGGCTCTGCGGATTGGGCTGCCCACCGCTCCTGGCAAGTGTGCTCACTGCCCCCTAGTGTGTGTGTGCTCACTAGAGCGTATGTGGTGTTTCACATCACGGACGGGTTAAATGCGGAGGTGAAATTTCCCCGTTGTGGGACTAATAAGGGTCACTTAATCTTAATCTTAAAATTCCTTCATGAAAAGATGGAATTCCTGAGTTTTCCAGTCTGTGGTTTGGATTTTGAGTAAATAAAACCAGGCATATGAGGCTAAAGAGCACAGAGTCTGCTCTAATGTTAGGCCTGTTACATCTGCACTGAGTGAACCATCTAGGAATCCAACTCTTTCTGAAGCTTTTATGAGCTGAATTAGTGTAGACACCGTGTATCGCTCAGGCACTCTAGGACTGGTTTGCCCCTCCTGGATTAACTGGTCTTAACATTCTGAGCATCAGAGCCCTGAAAGAGGTGTAAGATTGACTGTACAGGCAGAACGAAGCACCGCTGGGAAAACTCAACATGTCCACTGACACAGACAGTCATTCTCTGATGCTGGATTTGAAGCTTTAATGATGCAAGGAGCCTGAAACTTCATCCCGTCCTCCGCACGCTAACGACAGGCTTAAAGCAGCCCAGCTTGTTTTAACATCTCTGGAGTGAAAAATAACCACCCATCCTGTTTTCTTTTCATGATTGCAGACTTCTTAGAAGAGAATTCGTATCATCGTCATTCAGGATGAGATTTCATCCCCCTTCAACCCACACAGTTCAGGTCCCGGCAGACTAAACATGTTCATGAACAGGGTGAGCTCAGGCCATACTGAGGCCAGAGAGGACAGAAAGAGTCAGCCTCACTCCAAAGCAGGTCCGTGACTGTAGCCTTAGGCATGGTTTCTTTCCGCAGGCCCCCTAGTGGCCGTTTCGTCAAATGGGAACCGACTTGGACAGGGCTAACTAACATTGTTGAGCTGCTGGTGAGCAGCGAGGTGTGAAAGGGGAGAGGTGAGACCCCCTGCAGTGGAAACAATCCACACCTCTCCACAAAAACAAATGCGCCGAGATGAAGCTGACCACTGCGGCTTTATTTACATCTAACAACCCTGTACAACTGACACGATGACGATAACATGGACCCTCACAGAGCAGGTACAATTTGGGTGGTGGGTCATTCTCAGCACTGCAGTAACACTGACATGGTGGTGGTGTGTTAGTGTGTGTTGCACTGGTCTGACACAGCAGTGTCACTGCTGGACTGAGAGTAGTCCATCAACCAAAAATATCCAGCCAACAGCGTCCTGTGGGCAGCATCCTGTGTCCACTGATGAAGGACTAGAGGGTGACCAACACAAACTGTGCAGCAACAGATGAGCGGTCGTCTCTGACTTTACACCTACAAGGTGGACAGACGAGGTAGGAGCGTCTAATAGAGTGGACAGTGAGTGTTTAAAAACTCCAGCAGCACTGCTGTGTCTGATCTACTCATACAAGCACAACACACACTAACACACCACCACCACGTCAGTGTCACTGCAGTGCGGAGAATGACTGGTCATCACTTTGCTTATTGATTGCCTGTGTATCGTGCCTCGTTTCTGGATTTTTGTCTTTTTGCAGAACCCTTTTTGGATCTTGATCGCTTGGACCTGTCTTTGTTATGTCTAGATTATCTTTCTCTATCTGTTTCTTCCAGTAAAGCCACATCTCATTATAACCACACGTGTCCGAATAGTTCTGCCACATTACCTGTGCAAATCCAGGTTATATTGCATAAATGTTTATGCACTGGGTATCGGCATCAGGATCTGTTGCCAATTTTAACAGAATTTCTGTTATAATGAGCTACGATTAAGATATGATTTATGTTGGATTATACCGAGCCTTGTTGTCACCAACAATAACTGACATGGTTTATATGATTCACAGTGATCTGCCACCTGAAAATGTCCAGCCAGAAGCAGAAACAGACTATTAGTGAGGGGGCTGCCCAATTCAGATGCTGGAAATCTGCTGTCTGGCACAGTTTCGCTCCAGCATGCCTGATATTAATTTTCAAAATCTCCTGGAGGCACAGATTAACAGGGTGCGAGATTAGGGCTGGAACTGAGCTCTGAATTAGGATGGTAGAGCTCCAGGAGTCTGGCAGCTCTGAGCTGTAGGATGTCGGGCGCCTCTGCAGGAGTTGGGCGACTCTGGGCTACAGGATGGTCAACATGAACTGAGCACAGCGACAGTCTCTGTCTGTACAGCAGCTAGTGAGACCCACAAGGCAGGCGTTTCCGATAAAGTGGCCACTGAGCGCAGAGCTGTTGTGACAGCTGGAAATGCCGAGTAAATACACGGACATGAGCTGCGCTCCGAAGTCTAGGCTGGGTCTCTCGGCCGCTACGTCACAGACGGCCATGCCCAAGTGAAGGACCCTCCATATACAGCCTAGAAATGCAGCCTCAGACGTATCCTTCCAGGCCTTCGCTTACCCACAGTTCTCCGCCCACGAATGATGTGAAGGAGCAGTAAAAAGAGGTGGAGACCGGAGCTGCTGGAGCAGAGCTTGTTTTAAAACGTAAGTGGTTCATTTCCTTGAATTTGTCTTCATTACCTTATAAAGTGTAAATGAATTGAAGCATTCAGCCAAACAGCGCTGTGCGAAGGTTTTAGGCATCTAAACAAATGTTTACACAGTTGACCTCAGCAGTGAGTTTATCACAATATACATTAGAATAAAGTCGTATTCATAATTCAAATAAACAGAAAAACAATAAAGAGTATCAAGAATTTCTTGGGTCCATATTTTTCCTGGACACCTTCACAGCCGCCACAGAGACTCGTTAATATCATCAATTACATCATGAGCTCAATTTACTGAGCACTGATTGGTCAAACCAGGAGCTGCTTTTTAACTACATATAATACTGGGCTTCCTCGAGGAGCGGCTTGGAGATGGTTAAACATATATATAATCATTATTAATTAATATTATATACATTTTGTTTATTCAAATAACACATTTCTCAGCAAATAAACACAAATAGATTTTGAAAATGTGTCTTGGGTGCCTAAGACTTTCGCACAGTACTGTATATCATATTTTATTCAGAAATACAGGGAGATTCACTCGAAAGAGGCCCCGAATATTCTGTAATAACTCTTTCTGGGACGAAGCAATCTGAACAAAACAACGTGCAGTGTGCTCCTCAGTATATGGAGCTTCGAAGAAGCCACGATCGACGCGATGAGGTAGGCGCTGGACAGCCGTCACAATGTTTAACCTCCATTTGCAACTTCCAGGAGCAGACCCCCGCACCCCTTCATGTGTCTGGCTGAAAACAGCGATCACTTCTAGTACCGCATGTCACACACGTCAAGGTATGCAGTGTATTTTTTTGGTTCTGATTGCTTCCTCCTAATGGGAGTTACAGCAGAATATTAGGGGCCTCTTTCAAGTGAATCTCCCTGTATTCATTGTTCAGTTTTAGACATAATTTGAAACTGCCGGTTGCCCTTTACTACATGGGTGAATTTCATGAAGTTTGGACCAAAAGAAACGGCCCAAAATGGCTCGTGAAAAAAGTCTGGTTCCACTGGCTTAAGTAGGTTTTTCCTTCTCCTGTAAAGTCCTTTTTGGAGATACGAGGTTTTCTTCCGACAACAGCGACATGCGGTTTATCATACAAGAACATCTCCCCCATTTCCGCGAAGAAATGAAAAAGCAACAAACTCAATGCAACAGGCTCCGTTTTCTCTCACCACTTTCCTCACAAGTTTCGTGCCACAATTACAAGAGACGGGGCCTTTCGGGTGACGTGACCACGCAGCCTCGTTAGGACGGTTCCATTTGTGTGCCCAACAGGCCAAGGAGGAGGAGCCTTCACAGAACAGTCCCATCCTATGGGCTGCAGCCTCGGCTCTGGAGCGCAGCTGTGGTTTAAATCTTAAAAGCAAAAGAGAAGAGTGAGAAGAAAAGAGCTGATATCTTTGGACTGTAATCCTAAACAGGGCCTACTTGATCCGCCCGGCACATCTCACCAACGTGCAGAAGCTTGTATACACCAGTAAATGCATTCGGAAAGGTTGCTGTTCATTTTAGAAGCTGAGAGAAGCTGAGCGACAGCAGCTGAGCTGTTTTCTGTCTGGGTGCGGGTGAACACTGCTGTCGAGGTTTCTAATTACTGGGAATGGAATCGAAAACAAGGGAAAGAAAAAAAAAAAGAGAGGGAGAGAAGAAGGTAACAAATGCGCTCAACATAAATAAATGATGTAGAAAACCTGGAGCTTGCGTGACCTTCTCCTTCAGCTAAATCAAACCCGAGAGCAGCGGGCCTGCGAGCCAAGAAATCAAACCATCTCAGGCCGCCTCTTTAAAATAAATATGTATTTACTACGGCTCGGAGAGCAGGCTTGGCACCGGGCGCTTTGCTCTGATTTATTGACAAAAATATCAAACGCTGAACGATCCAGGCGCGCCGAACAGATGACCTGCGGGGCAATGAGCTGAAAAACAAACAGGGGAGAAAGAGAGGGAAAAAAGGCGGCAAGAACTATCTGCTTACCAAGAAGAAACTTCTGGGCAGCTCGGAGACGCATTGGTATTCTCGTCAAGCCGCGGCGGCTTTGTAATCATTTTCCTATCTTGCTCCAGATGAGCGACCCGTTGGAATATGATAACTAATCGATGCTTCTTCTCACACGTTTTGGGGAGCCAGTCTGGGGAGTTACGGAAAGACTATGGAAATGTGGCAAGAGCGCATTGATTTGGATCCAAACTCGGCTGTGGGTGGCCGTGGAGGGAAACTAAAAACAAAAACAAAGGCTGTTCTCTTCACTCTTTCATCCCGGCACTTGAAGGGAGGCGGAATTGCTCACAGTGGTGGCTTCCTCAGAATGTTTTACAGCAGAGTAACAGAGGTTTGGGGCTAAAATGTCTTTTATTAGTCCGTTCATGGTGGACAGACATCAGCAACATCCCATATTAACACTCAGAAGACCCGTGTAGGTTCTCTGGTGGTTCTGGATGGTAAATAAAGTGTCTATATCTGTGCTGTAGTCATGGCGACCCCTGGTTCCCATCACCACCACTGTAAAGACTTCTGAACCATTTCACACCAAACCGCTTTAAATCACATCACATCTCTGTGACTGAATTGTGCAGGATTTTTGAGAAGTTGCCCTTTAAACACTGAATTATATTGGGAAATTATAGTGCCGTGCATGATGACATCAGAGCTACAGTTTGGTAAATATTGCACAGCTTATCTTAGCTTTACACTGTCGCTAGTAATAGTAATGGGGGCTGATGATCACCAATAACATTCATACAAAACGGCATGGCAAAGTAATTTCAGACATCTACATTGCAAAAATGGTGTTTTATCACATAAAATGATCCCAATTCTAGTCAATAAATCTAATCTTTCTCCTGCTGAGATTGTTGTGAGCTTAATTTAAGACTATTAACCTCATTTCTAAGGATTTTTACTTGTTTTAAGTGACTTTATTAAAGAAAATGATCTCAATTCTAGTCAATAAATCTAATCTTTCTCCTGCTGAGATTGTTGTGAGCGTAATTTAAGACTATTAACCTCATTTCTAAACATTTTTACTTGTTTTAAGTGACTTTATTAAAGAAAATGATCTCAATTCTAGTCAAGAATCTAATCTTTCTCCTGCTGAGATTGTTGTGAGCTTAATTTATGACTATTAACCTCATTTCTTAAGATTTTTACTTGTTTTAAGTGACTTTATTAAATAAAATGATCCCAATTCTAGTCAATAAATCTAATCTTTCTCCTGCTGAGATTGTTGTGAGCGTAATTTAAGACTATTAACCTCATTTCTAAACATTTTTACTTGTTTTAAGTGACTTTATTAAAGAAAATGATCTCAATTCTAGTCAAGAATCTAATCTTTCTCCTGCTGAGATTGTTGTGAGCTTAATTTATGACTATTAACCTCATTTCTTAAGATTTTTACTTGTTTTAAGTGACTTTATTAAATAAAATGATCCCAATTCTAGTCAATAAATCTAATCTTTCTCCTGCTGAGATTGTTGTGAGCGTAATTTAAGACTATTAACCTCATTTCTAAACATTTTTACTTGTTTTAAGTGACTTTATTAAATAAAATGATCCCAATTCTAGTCAATAAATCTAATCTTTCTCCTGCTGAGATTGTTGTGAGCGTAATTTAAGACTATTAACCTCATTTCTAAACATTTTTACTTGTTTTAAGTGACTTTATTAAATAAAATTATCTCAATTCTAGTCAAGAAATCTAATATTTCTCCTGCTGAGATTGTTGTGAGCTTAATTTAAGACTATTAACCTCATTTCTAAGGATTTTTACTTGTTTTAAGTGACTTTATTAAATAAAATGATCTCAATTCTAGTCAAGAATCTAATATTTCTCCTGCTGAGATTGTTGTGAGCTTAATTTAAGATTATTTATTCATTGGTGGAGGGGGGATCATGCTGTGGGGTTGTTTTTCAGGAGTTGGGCTCGGCCCCTTAGTTCCAGTGAAAGGAACTCTTAAAGCTTCAGCACTGAGAGATTTTGGACAATTTCATGCTCCCAACTTTGTGGGAACAGTTTGGGGACGGCCCCTTCCTGTTCCAACATGACTGCACACCAGTGCACAAAGCAGGTCCATAAAGACGTGGATGAGCCAGTTTGGTGTGGAAGAACTTGACTGGCCTGCACAGAGTCCTGACCTCAACCCCATAGAACACCTTTGGGATGAATTAGAGTGGAGACTGTGAGCCAGGCCTTCTCGTCCAGCATCAGTGTCTGACCTCACAAATGCGCTTCTGGAAGAACGGTCAAAAATTCCCATAAACACTCCTAACCCTTGTGGAAAGCCTTCCCAGAAGAGTTGAAGCTGTTATAGCTGCAAAGGGTGGACCGACATCATATTAAAATGATCATGTAATGAACTTATGACTGTTTTTAGTACTTAATTCCACAAAAATATAATAAGTGGACCTTTTTGATAGACATAGAAAATATGGCAAAAAATATACCACGATAATGAAAGACATTTTCACGACGCAACACATATCATGATATTTTGGCACACAGACGTGATACACAAGTACTGTCACAGGTAACAGCTATCAGGGTACAATGATTTTATTCACGGTTTCACAAACTGCACTGTATTAAATCTGATTAAACAAGACTAATTATGCTCACTTTTTAAGACATTTACATTTATGGCATTTGGCTGACATTTTTAGTTGTTTTAAGTGACTTTATTAAATAAAATGATCTCAATTCTAGTCAATAAATCTAATATTTCTCCTGCTGAGATTGTTGTGAGCTTAATTTAGGACTATTAACCTCATTTCTAAACATTTTTACTTGTTTTAAGTGACTTTATTAAATAAAATGATCTCAATTCTAGTCAAGAAATCTAATATTTCTCCTGCTGAGATTGTTGTGAGCGTAATTTAAGACTATTAACCTCATTTCTAAACATTTTTAGTTGTTTTAAGTGACTTTATTAAATAAAATGATCTCAATTCTAGTCAATAAATCTAATATTTCTCCTGCTGAGATTGTTGTGAGCTTAATTTAGGACTATTAACCTCATTTCTAAACATTTTTACTTGTTTTAAGTGACTTTATTAAATAAAATGATCTCAATTCTAGTCAAGAAATCTAATATTTCTCCTGCTGAGATTGTTGTGAGCTTAATTTAGGACTATTAACCTAATTTCTAAACATTTTTACTTGTTTTAAGTGACTTTATTAAATAAAATGATCTCAATTCTAGTCAAGAATCTAATCTTTCTCCTGCTGAGATTGTTGTGAGCTTAATTTAGGACTATTAACCTCATTTCTAAACATTTTTACTTGTTTTAAGTGACTTTATTAAAGAAAATGATCTCAATTCTAGTCAAGAAATCTAATATTTCTCCTGCTGAGATTGTTGTGAGCTTAATTTAGGACTATTAACCTCATTTCTAAACATTTTTACTTGTTTTAAGTGACTTTATTAAATAAAATGATCTCAATTCTAGTCAAGAAATCTAATATTTCTCCTGCTGAGATTGTTGTGAGCGTAATTTAAGACTATTAACCTCATTTCTAAACATTTTTAGTTGTTTT
>NC_051236.1:3422500-3452500 GCF_015220715.1 Pygocentrus nattereri | reverse complement strand
CCCCCTTATCAGGGGAACCCAGGGAACCCACAGGACCTGGAGGAGAAACGGCTTATCTGGGCTTCTCTCAGTGGTTGGAGCAGTGACCCGTACCTCTCGCTGTCTTTCAAAAGCTCGCTGCCTTTTCTCCAGGAGAAGGAGGCCCTGGGGGAGGCATGCGGGCGGCACTCGATGATGACCTCGCCTCCCCTCTGCACCAGAGTGGACTTCTTCAGCGGACTCCTGGAGAAGTCCGGAGGAGAGGCTGCGAACAAAGACATAGCAAGTGTTGCTGCGCTCGTCTGAGTCTGGGCCGTACAGCCGTGCTCTGGTATGCGAGACACGTTTGTGTTTTATGAGCCGACGGCCAGACAGAACAGCTTCTGACCGTCGTCTCTTCAATGACTGAAAGCTCGTTTACCTACGACTTTGAGCTCAGCGCTGGCGTAAATGACCCCGTGCTCGTTCTTAGCCAAACACTGATACATCCCAGAATCCTCCAGGTGGACTTGAGAGATTGTTAACTTTCCACCGTCGACCCGGATTCTGTCCTGGGGACAAAACGACAACAGTGGCTACAGCATGAATTCATAACAATAACAACAACAATAACAATGATAATAACATTGATAATAAGAGGGGCCCTTGAGCAAGGTGCCTAACCCCCACCTGCTCCCCGGGCGCTGTGGATAGGGCTGCCCACCGCTCTGGGCAAGTGTGCTCACTGCCCCATAGTGTGTGTGTTCACTAGTGTGTATGTGGTGTTTCACTGCATGGATGGGTTAAACTGCAGAAGCGAAATTTCCCCATTGTGGGACTAATAATAATAATAATAATAATAATAATAATAGCTAAAGCAGCCTTCAAAAATGTATAATCACAGTTTTCAGTACAGTAACTCAGTGTACAAAGTGATTCCAATATTCCAAAATTCCAATCCCATGTGTTTTTGTTTTGGGTTTTAGTCCGGCCCCTTGTTTCGTGACTCCACCCCTGATCGTCTGCACCTGTGTTTCCACCTGTCCCTCGTTTACCCCCATGTATTAAAGCCCTTTTATGATAGTGGTGAGAAAAGTACTGCACTCTTAAAAATGAAGCTGCCAAAATGGTGCGAAGCCACACAAGAACCACTTTTTGCTCCCTAAAGAACCTCCCAACAGATGATTCTGTAACTCTATTGAAACCTCTCCATTCTTCAGTGAACCCAAAGTGGTTCTTCTGTGGCATCACTCCAAAGAACCTTTTCTGCCACCCTCGTCTTTGTTTACGCTGTTGTATGTAGACGGGAATTTTTCTTCTTTGTAAGTTTACATTATCAGAATACTGAACACACTACACGTTGATACACACTGATCAGGCAAAACATCATTCTCAGCACTGTAGTAACACTGACATGGTGGTATTATGCCACAGTGTGTTGTGCTGGTACGAGTGCATCAGACTCAGCAGTGCTGCTGGAGTTTTTAAACACTGTGTCCACTCACTGTCCACTCTTTTACAAAAACTCCTACCTTGTAGATGTAAAGTCGGAGACGACAGCTCATCTGCTCCTACACAGTTTGTGTTGGTCATCCTCTAGTCCTTCATCAGTGGTCACAGGACGCTGTTGGCTGGATATTTTTGGACACTGAGGTGTTTAAAAACTCCAGCAGCACTGCTGTGTCTGATCCACTCTCACCAGCGCAACACACACCAACACACCACCACCATGTCAGTGTCACTGCAGTGCTGAGAATGACCCACCACCCAAATAGTACCTGCTCTGTGAGGGTCCATGGGGGTCCTGACCACTGAAGAACAGGGTAACAGAGCATCAGAGAAACAGATGGACTACAGTCTGTAACTGTAGAACTACGGAGTGCAGCTCTACAGTAAGTGGAGCTGATAAGATGGACAGTGAGAATGGAAACAAGGAGGTGGTCAGAATGTTACGCCTGATCGGTGTAATAGTACTGTGCAAAAGTCAGAGACCACCTTTCATTTATTTAAATGCCCAGTGCAAAAGGCCATAAAGAGCAAGCTACGCACTCTTCACTACATTTGTCCACATCACGATCCGAGAAATCCCAAATTAGAGCTTGCCTAATGATTTCCTGGCCATTGTGGGCAGATTTGCTGGTTGGGACTGATTCAGAAACCGGAAGAAAGTAATTAGAAGATGGATATACTGTTGCAGTCTTAATAACAACGAGCGTCTGGTTAAAAACAGGACAGAAACCAACAATGGAAGTCCATGTGGCATGCGCCTGCCCCCCGGGCCCCGGCGATGACGGCAGAGAGAGCCGGCAGGAAGGCGGGGCCCAAACACTCAGCGGCGACAAACCTCGGTGAGGACGCCGGGGAGAGAGCCACAAGGAGCGGGAGGAGGAGGACGATGCTGGTGCCAGCTACAAGAGGCACCAGAGGAAGGAGCGAGTCCCGAGCTGCCAGCTGGGGGCGATAACGAGGAGGCTCTCGTTCCCTCTCGGCTCCGGTGCTCACCTGGCGGGCAGCGTGAGCACCTTTAAAAAGAGCTGAGAGGGACAAGTAGCAGCAAAAAGGAGACCGAAAAGCTCAAAAGCTCAAGGAAGAGACTGAAAAGTCTAGCTAGCATGAGCCACTGAAAAGTGGCCGCCTTGTGTTGGTTGATCTGCAGCGTTGACCCCTGCCTCCCAGCGTCTTCCGTGAGGCAGGGGTAGCACAAGCTACTATGAATTCTGTAGAAACTGCTAAGAAATGAATATGAAAGTTATAAAGTTATGACTTTAGGAATAGAGGAATAGTCTGGAATCACCCGTATGTTAGAATTCCCATTCATATATTTATATTTTACAGGCCTTCACTGATAAAATGCAGAGAGATGAACGCACCACCGTGCAAAAGTCAAAATGTCTGGAAAACAACACAGAAACCTCATAACATCACACTTTCCAGGATTTACCTTTATTAGAGTTTCCCTCAAAGAATCTGCAGGTGATGATTTTCTGAACTAATCAAACCCATTGAGTGGTGCTGAGGTCTGGACTCTGGGGTGGTCAGTCCATCGCCCAGCTTCTTTGTTCGATGTGTCCGTCTCCTTTTCTCAGCGAGGTTCTTCTTGATCAGCTACACGTCCTTTCAGACCCACAGCGCTGAGCGGTCTTCTCACAGTGGAAGGATGGACAGAAACACCTGTGGATGTTCATCTGTTTATCTGATAGGGGCAGTCTTGGTGTCTAGCTCTTCCAGGTGGTTGTTAGGAGTCCCAGAAGTCCTTTTTTTTTGGATCATCTCATATCTAATGTTAGAAAATCTACTGAAGAATGAAAAACTTGTAACGAACGACTGTTTTGACTTGAAATGAGGTAAATGAAGGGTGGTCTCTGACTTTTTCACCGTAAAGGTAAATGCGTGGAAACAGGGAAACGGACTCCTGGGTGTTCTCACCTGGGACACCAAGACCTCGCCGTTCTTGAGCCAGCTGTACACAGGCTGGGGTTTACCGCTAGCCCTGCACTCCCAGTGCAGGTCGTCCTCGATGGCCATATAAGCATCTCGCAGCGTCTGAGCCCAATGTAGGTGCTCCACATCTACGAGGAAGAGGTGGGAAACAATTTAAACCCTCACTTTAGAGACCACTTTCTGTGAATACAAGCTAAAAGCACCACAAACGAGACTCTCTCCCCCCTGACAGTGCATGGTAAACGCGCGTGTTCGCTGGAGAAGGCTTTAGCCTTTTAGAAACCAGCAAACAGTGAGGTTAATTGGTACACATTAATTCCAGATTATCCTGTCTTTATTGTGCCCTTTTCTTGGTGTGAGCAAAATTGTTTTTTTCGCCGCCGACCTGACGACTCGTGCCACAGCCATTTTAATTAGTCTGGCTCCACTGACTGACAATAAGATGTATTCGTCCACAGGTTATTCATTATTCAGTGCCGGTTACCATGCAGTCCCGTTCCCGACACACAATTAAAATTCCTTCTATTGATTCCCCTGCTGTAAAGGTAACAAACCAACAAAATGCCATATTTAATAGACGAGATTAAGAAATATGTTTTGCAGAACAGACTTGTAATTAATCCAAAGCATTCAGAATTGCGGACACTCCAGCTCCTCCAGAAGACATATTCTACCAAATAAACAGGGCTAATTTGCAGCCCTCGTTAGTTAAGTATCTGCTCTTCCAGCTACAAACCGTTCCTAAGCTACTCTTACCATTAAATATGAGATGTCCTTTAGCGACGCTGCGGCCTCTGGAATTCTCCGCCACACATTCATAACAGCCGGCATCCTCTGGGCGGAAATAGGGTATCTCCAGGACCCCGTTGGAGTGATTGATTTTCATCTTTCCAGGAAAGGGGCTTCCGTCCGCTCGTCTCCAGGAGATGGAAGGCACCGGACTGACCATCAAAGAAGCAGGGCATGTTAAATATCACCATCACAAGGAATAAGAGCAAAGCATGGCTTAAAAATGGTTTAACAGGCATGTGAGTGCAATGACTTGTGTCGTTGTGCTGCTTAGCTTTGCCTGGTGTTCATCTCTGTAAGTACACGCTAGCATTCAAAAGCTCAGAGCTGATATTATTATTATTATTAATTGCTATTCAATAACAATCTATGCAATGTAGAATATGTTAAACTACACACTTATATATATATATATATATATATAAAGACATTTCTGGTCATAAATAAATAAATAAGTATGAACAGCTACCTGATCAACATGATTTAGTCACTGCCTTTTGAATCTGAGACATTATGGATGTTATTATATGTTGTATATGTTAATTATATGTTAATTATATGTTTGTTATGGATGTTATGGATGGATGGACGCCTTTCTCAATTATTATGAAATCATAACTCTCGGTACGATTTACGTTCTAGCAGTTTTACTCAGCTGGACGTCTGAATATGGCGAGGCAGCTTTTAGTTGCAGAGCTCCATCTGCGTGGAATGATCTGCAGAAGCAACTGAAACTGGACCAGTTTAATTCCTAGACTGGTTTTAAGACCATGGTTGAGCTCCATCATTCTTTCTGTTCTTATTTTTCATTTGGTTTTGAATCTAATTTGATTTTGATGGTTGTGGAAGTGCTTCTTTGTTGATTATTCCGTGCTGCTTTATTGGTCAGGGCTCTCTGGTGAAAGAGATTTTTAATCTCAGTGTTATTTCCCATGTTAAAGGTAAAAAAAAAAAGACGTAAAAAAGATTTCACACTTTTTTACAGTATATATGTCTGTTCATCAGCTATTAACTAAACCGAATCTGGGCAATGGTTTTTACTGTAGTTCTACTGGGTTTGTTGCTGCAGAAAACAGAAGAATATCTTTGTATTTTGTCATTTAAGACCATATGACCTGCTGAGATGTATCTGCTTTACTTTCTTGGATTGAGTTTGTCAGTAGTGACCTCCTCACGAGGTATTTTACTGCGTCCTTCATCAGCTTAATATGTAGAAGCAGTTATCATCATTTAATCCAATATAATTACACAGGTCTTTGGGGATTATTACTCAGTTAATATCTAGAACCTGTTTTCTGTAACTCAGTTAGTTAAACTGTCTAAGCAGTTATCTTCATTTAATCCAATATAATTACACAGGTCTTTGGGGATTTTTACTCAGTTAATATCTAGAACCTGTTTTCTGTAACTCAGTTAGTTAAACTGTCTAAGCAGTTATCATCATTTAATCCAATATAATTACACAGGTCTTTGGGGATTATTCCTCAGTTAATATCTAGAACCTGTTTTCTGTAACTCAGTTAGTTAAACTGTCTAAGCAGTTATCATCATTTAATCCAATATAATTACACAGGTCTTTGGGGATTATTACTCAGTTAATATCTAGAACCTGTTTTCTGTAACTCAGTTAGTTAAACTGTCTAAGCAGTTATCATCATTTAATCCAATATAATTACACAGATCTTTGGGATTATTGCTCAGTTAATATCTAGAACCTGGTTTCTGTAACTCAGTTAGTTAAACTGTCTAAGCAGTTATCATCATTTAATCCAATATAATTACACAGGTCTTTGGGGATTATAACTCAGTTAATATCTAGAACCTGGTTTCTGTAATTCAGTTAGTTAAACTGTCTAAGCAGTTATCATCATTTAATCCAATATAATTACACAGGTCTTTGGGGATTATTACTCAGTTAATATCTAGAACCTGTTTTCTGTAACTCAGTTAGTTAAACTGTCTAAGCAGTTATCATCATTTAATCCAATATAATTACACAGGTCTTTGGGGATTATTACTCAGTTAATATCTAGAACCTGTTTTCTGTAATTCAGTTAGTTAAACTGTCTAAGCAGTTATCATCATTTAATCCAATATAATTACACAGATCTTTGGGGATTATTACTCAGTTAATATCTAGAACCTGTTTTCTGTAATTCAGTTAGTTAAACTGTCTAAGCAGTTATCATCATTTAATCCAATATAATTACACAGATCTTTGGGCATTATTACTCAGTTAATATCTAGAACCTGTTTTCTGTAATTCAGTTAGTTAAACTGTCTAAGCAGTTATCTTCATTTAATCCAATATAATTACACAGGTCTTTGGGGATTATTACTCAGTTCATATCTAGAACCTGTTTTCTGTAACTCAGTTAGTTAAACTGTCTAAGCAGTTATCATCATTTAATCCAATATAATTACACAGGTCTTTGGGGATTATTACTCAGTTCATATCTAGAACCTGTTTTCTGTAACTCAGTTAGTTAAACTGTCTAAGCAGTTATCTTCATTTAATCCAATATAATTACACAGGTCTTTGGGGATTATTCCTCAGTTAATATCTAGAACCTGTTTTCTGTAACTCAGTTAGTTAAACTGTCTAAGCAGTTATCATCATTTAATCCAATATAATTACACAGATCTTTGGGGATTATTACTCAGTTAATATCTAGAACCTGTTTTCTGTAACTCAGTTAGTTAAACTGTCTAAGCAGTTATCTTCATTTAATCCAATATAATTACACAGGTCTTTGGGGATTATTACTCAGTTAATATCTAGAACCTGTTTTCTGTAACTCAGTTAGTTAAACTGTCTAAGCAGTTATCATCATTTAATCCAATATAATTACACAGATCTTTGGGATTATTGCTCAGTTAATATCTAGAACCTGGTTTCTGTAACTCAGTTAGTTAAACTGTCTAAGCAGTTATCATCATTTAATCCAATATAATTACACAGGTCTTTGGGGATTATAACTCAGTTAATATCTAGAACCTGGTTTCTGTAATTCAGTTAGTTAAACTGTCTAAGCAGTTATCATCATTTAATCCAATATAATTACACAGATCTTTGGGGATTATTACTCAGTTAATATCTAGAACCTGTTTTCTGTAATTCAGTTAGTTAAACTGTCTAAGCAGTTATCATCATTTAATCCAATATAATTACACAGATCTTTGGGGATTATTACTCAGTTAATATCTAGAACCTGTTTTCTGTAATTCAGTTAGTTAAACTGTCTAAGCAGTTATCATCATTTAATCCAATATAATTACACAGGTCTTTGGGGATTATTACTCAGTTAATATCTAGAACCTGGTTTCTGTAACTCAGTTAGTTAAACTGTCTAAGCAGTTATCATCATTTAATCCAATATAATTACACAGATCTTTGGGGATTATTACTCAGTTAATATCTAGAACCTGTTTTCTGTAATTCAGTTAGTTAAACTGTCTAAGCAGTTATCATCATTTAATCCAATATAATTACACAGATCTTTGGGGATTATTACTCAGTTAATATCTAGAACCTGTTTTCTGTAATTCAGTTAGTTAAACTGTCTAAGCAGTTATCATCATTTAATCCAATATAATTACACAGGTCTTTGGGGATTATTACTCAGTTAATATCTAGAACCTCGTTTCTGTAACTCAGTTAGTTAAACTGTCTAAGCAGTTATCTTCATTTAATCCAATATAATTACACAGGTCTTTGGGGATTATTACTCAGTTAATATCTAGAACCTGTTTTCTGTAACTCAGTTAGTTAAACTGTCTAAGCAGTTATCATCATTTAATCCAATATAATTACACAGATCTTTGGGGATTATTACTCAGTTAATATCTAGAACCTGTTTTCTGTAATTCAGTTAGTTAAACTGTCTAAGCAGTTATCATCATTTAATCCAATATAATTACACAGGTCTTTGGGGATTATTACTCAGTTAATATCTAGAACCTGTTTTCTGTAATTCAGTTAGTTAAATTATATAAGCAGTTATCATCATTTAATCCAATATAATTACACAGATCTTTGGGGATTATTACTCAGTTAATATCTAGAACCTGTTTTCTGTAATTCAGTTAGTTAAACTGTCTAAGCAGTTATCTTCATTTAATCCAATATAATTACACAGGTCTTTGGGGATTATTACTCAGTTAATATCTAGAACCTGTTTTCTGTAACTCAGTTAGTTAAACTGTCTAAGCAGTTATCTTCATTTAATCCAATATAATTACACAGGTCTTTGGGGATTATTGCTCAGTTAATATCTAGAACCTGGTTTCTGTAACTCAGTTAGTTAAACTGTCTAAGCAGTTATCATCATTTAATCCAATATAATTACACAGGTCTTTGGGGATTATTACTCAGTTAATATCTAGAACCTGTTTTCTGTAACTCAGTTAGTTAAACTGTCTAAGCAGTTATCTTCATTTAATCCAATATAATTACACAGGTCTTTGGGGATTATTGCTCAGTTAATATCTAGAACCTGGTTTCTGTAACTCAGTTAGTTAAACTGTCTAAGCAGTTATCATCATTTAATCCAATATAATTACACAGGTCTTTGGGGATTATTACTCAGTTAATATCTAGAACCTGTTTTCTGTAACTCAGTTAGTTAAACTGTCTAAGCAGTTATCATCATTTAATCCAATATAATTACACAGGTCTTTGGGGATTATAACTCAGTTAATATCTAGAACCTGTTTGGCATTTCAGTATAATTTAGTTAAACTTTCTCTGAACCATCAAGGTATCCAAAATAATGTTCTAGTAATCTGGAGTTTGTTCCTCACACGTACCTGGTTAATACCTAGAAACGAAAGCACTGTAAAAGAACTTGTTACCGCACTTTGGAAGTTCACTGTCACAGACTGTAGCCTATTTGTTCCTGCATAATGTATTAGCCCCCCACTACACAGACATCAAAGGAAAGGGAGCAGCAGAGGACCACCGCTGAGCTGATATGATTTGGGTGGTGGATCATTCTCAGCTCAGCAGTGACGTGGAGGAATGTTAGTGTGTTTTACGCTGGTACCAGTAACACCTCACTGGCACCGCTGGGTCAAGAATAATAACTGACCAAAACATCCAGCCAGTCAGAAACTCATCACCGACGAATGAGTAGAGGATGATTAACAGAAACCGTGCATGAAAAAGATGAAATATACATGGACACAATGAAACCAGTATGACCAAAAGTATCCAGACAGCCCTTCTCATGAGTGAATTCAGCTACTTCAAGGTCTTCCTACACCGGCATTTCCGAGAATGTAACAACATCTCTATAGAAAAGCATGAACCAATTTATTGGGATGCTCTGGAGCAGCTGCACATGGGCCTAAGATCACCATACCTAGGTCAAAGTGTGGGCTAGAGGGGTATAAAGCCCCCCCCCCCCACACAGCATTGGGCTGTGGAGCAGTGGAACTGTTCACTGGACTGATGGAGCTCCATCTAATACCTTTGCGATGAGTTGAAGTTCCATCCAACATCAGTTCCTGACCTCACTAATGCTCTCGTGGCTGAACGCAATCAAATCCTCACTGCAGTGTTCTAGTGCAAAGCCTTTCCAGAACAGTAGAGGCCGTTACTGCAGCAATGGAGGACAAACAAGGTAGCTGTACTGAAGAAACTGGCACTACAGCACTTTAATATTACAGGGAGTCGTTTAAACCAGCAAAGCAAATTTTTAAAATTTCCTCTATGTTCTGACCTACATGGCAAATTTGCACACTTTCAAAACTGCCTGCCAGCTAAACCCACAGCTATTCATGCCTGACAGGCCCCCTGCAGCGTTTGCGTCCCCTGACACATCACCTGTAGACAATCGGAGGTCTCCACCCCCCACCCAACCCCTGAAACACAGGCTTCAGCTGTTTCTGCGATGATGAATGCCCCATTCTCTTGCGCTAGCCGCATTTTCATAAGATTAAAGGCAGCTGTGTTTTCCTGAGACATTTCTCTTAAATAAAGCTCTAAGATGTACTGCGCGCCATGTGTGCAGATCCCTTGCTGGCTACAGAGCTCTCTGGAGGTGAGATGAAGTCCAGATGCTAGACCTACTTTCCTAAAGCAAAGCACTCCAGCCTAACTGACGATCCTTTGGCCACATGGAGCGTTTCTTCAAACTGGACTTCGATCTTCGGCTCGTACTCTCCCATCACAGCTGTAAGGGGGGGGATAGGAACATTTCAATACAAAGAAACATCCAGCTTGATAATAATGGCATTATTATTGCACGCTTAGGGCATTTTTACTGCACAAAGCACTAGAACCTTTGGAACCAGAAAACTGACCGTGTGCTTTTTTCCACTGGCAATTGCTTCAGTACTGAAGGTTCCAGTTCTATGGTTCTGCGTGCTCGAGACTGGCACCAATAGGACCCATATATATATATATATATATGTGTACATGCTGATCAGGCATAATGTCATGACCTCCTTGTTTCTACACTCATTGTCCATTTTATCAGCTCCACACACTGTGTCCACTCACTGTCCACTCTATTAGACACTCCTACCTTGTTGGTCCACCTTGGAGATGTAAAGTCAGAGGACGCAGCCCACAGGACGCTGTTGGCAGTCCAGCAGCGACACTGAGGTGTTTAAAAAGTCTGATCCACTCTCACCAGCACCACACACCAGCACCACCACCACATTAGTGTTAGTGCAGCACTGAGAATGATCCACCACCCAAACAGTACCTGCTCTGTGAGGGTCCATATGGGTCCTGACCACTGAAGAACAGGGTAACAGAGTATCAGAGAAACAGATGGACTACAGTCTGTAACTGTAGAACTACAAAGACCAGCTATACAGTAAGTGGAGCTGATTAAATGGACAATGAGCGCATAAACAAGGAAAGTGGTCAGAATGTTACGCCTGATCAGTGTGTGTATATATAGTCAGCATTTTGGAGATTAGGAGGTCTTCATACAATAGTGAGAACATGCACTACACAGGACTACGTAGAAGAGAGTCTGAGTCTGTGAGTAAAAGATGTGTATCTGTGTGTGTGTGTGTGTGTGTGTGTGTGTTTGTTTGTGAGGATGGCTGTGTCCCACCAGGATGTACAAATGCTAAACAGAAGCAGTTTCTCAGTCAGCCATGAATGCACCGACACACACACACACACACACACACACACACACACACACACACACACACAGCTGAGAGGCTGCAGAAACACAAACGCTGTGGCTCCGAGTGGTGGCAAAACAAACATGGTTACGCTCAAGCCAATTGATTCATGTCTGGTAGCATTTCCGCTGTGCCAGCTGACTGCACAGGATAAAGCAGTTAGCCCACTGAGGACCCTCACCATCTCTGCGCAGCACCACTGGGGTCGGTGAGCTGTACACTGTGGCGTTGGTCATCATATTCTTCACCACGCATGTGTAGTTCCCCACATCTGATGGCTCCACCTTCGCAATGTATAGGTTTCCCGTCCTCTGAGACACGAAGCGCCGATTATCTCTGATGAGGACGCTGGGACGGCCGTTATAGATCCATGAGTATCTGATCTCTGGTGAATAAAAAACAAAAGCTTTACTACATGTACATTTCATACATCTGAAGTATTAGATATAGAGCTCGGCCATATGGGAAATATATAACATCACAATATCCGATAACTTGGAAGAGACACATTTAAAAATGACTATACAATCATTTCACACAGCGATCTGCATTAAATCCAATCAAACAGGACCAATAATGCTCTCGTGGTCATCAAATATGCAGATGAGGAGTGTTTTTAAGTACTGACGATATCCATGATATGCTTAGAAAAGCATATTGTGACAAGCTGTGACATCATATATCACAGTAACAACAAACCCTGTCATACATACATACAAAGTGCAGCTATACAGTAAGTGGAGCTGATAAGATGGACAGTGAGAGTAGAAACAAGGAGGTGGTCAGAATGTTATAATGTGTGGTCATGTGATTGGCTGATTAGCTATTTGTGTTAACAAGCAATTGAACAGGTGTACCTAATAATATATACACTATATACTATATACAGAACGGGGAAGAAAGGGGATTTAAGGGGCTTTGAACGTGGCGTGGTTGTTGGTGCCAGACGGGCTGGTCTGAGTATTTCAGAAACTGCTGATCTGCTGGGATTTTCACGCTCAACCATCTCTAGGGTTTACAGAGAACGGTCCGGAAAAGAGGAAATATCCAGTGAGCGGTCAGTTGTGTGGACGAAAATGCCTTGTTGATGTGAGAGGTCAGAGGAGAATGGGCAGACTGGTTCCAGATGATAGAAAGACAGCAGGAACTCAAATAACCAACCAGAATCTCTGAGGAACGTTTCCAACACCTTGTTGAAAGTGTGACACAAAGAATTAAGGCAGTTCTGAAGGCGAAAGGGGGTCCAACCTTATACTAGCAATGTACCTAATAAAGTGGCCGGTGAGTGTATATATCACAGCTGGCGGTGTTGCTTCTAAGCATGCTTTTTTTCTCTTCTTAATATCATTATTTATTTATTTTGGCATTAACATCAAAATCAATGTCAGGTACAAGACCTTCACTTCAACACTGACCCATTACCGTGGAAGAGCCTTAGCTAGAACTTTAAAAGCCATCAATTTTTGACAGAGGCAGTTAAGATAGGAGCAGGAATTAAGACCTCGCACTTCTCTGCAAACGAAAAAGCCTCAGTATGTACAAAAATGCTGGCGGAACTTTAGATAAGCAGAAATAAAATCAGTAGCAGGTCTGCATGATGTTTACATTTGCTTTGCACAATATAAACACATCATTAGAATAGCACTTTCAATCACGAGCAACCTCTCCTAGAGGAGCATGTAAAAGCTACAACGGTAAACTTAACAAGAAGCACTGCCGATATGAACGCCTGAGTAGATCTGCCACATTCAATACAGGCCTAACGTTCTGTCTAATCACACTGTAGTGATAGGCTTGATGGAGGTGGTGCATTTTTCTAGTGTAGCAATCACACTAGAATTGTAAATTCAATTCAGGTTGATTTGTTTGGAGCTTGTACAACAGACACTGTCCCAGTGAAATGCTGGTCAAGACTGCAAACGCGAACGCTGAAGGTGATAATGGAAGGAAAAACTTCATAAAAGCACAAAAAGGGACTCAAAACGGGAAATTTTTTGAGCCTAATTTTTGGCCTCATTCTAGCCAATTCTAGTGGAGAAGCCTTGTAGGTCCACCTTGCTTTGGTGCATAGTTATAGACTGAACACTACAAAAAGATTTGGTAACAGTTCATTTGAATAGTCCACTTTAGATGCTTGGTAGATACTCAATTTACTTTCAAGTTACATTTAATTAAATGTATTAAAATAGACCATAATTCACGCGGAAAAGGGTGGAGAGCCCTCTCTGGGTCGGGGATGAGCTCTTGCCTCAAGTGGAGGAGTTTAAGTATCTCGGGGTCTTGTTCACGAGTGATGGTACAAGGGAGCGGGAGATTGACAGGCGGATTGGTGCTGGGTCAGCAGTGATGCAGGCTCTTTACCGGTCTGTTGTGGTAAAGAAAGAGCTGAGCCATAAGGCAAGGCTCTCGATTTACCGGTCGATCTACGTTCCCACCCTCACCTGTGGTCATGAGCTTTGGGTAATGACCGAAAGAACGAGATCGAGAATCCAAGCGGCCGAAATGAGTTTCCTCCGCAGGGTGTCTGGACTCTCCCTTAGAGATAGGGTGAGAAGTTCAGTCATCCGGGAGGGACTCGGAGTAGAGCCGCTGCTTCTTCACGTCGAGAGGAGCCAGTTGAGGTGGTTTGGGCATCTTATTAGGATGCCTCCTGGACGCCTCCCTTGGGAGGTGTCACAGGCAAGTCCACCGGGGAGGAGACCCCAGGGAAGACCCAGGACACGCTGGCGTGACTATATCGCCCAGCTGGCCTGGGAGCGCCTCGGAATCCCTCCCAGGGAGCTAGTGGAAGTGGCTGGGGAAAGGGAGGTCTGGGCCTCATTGCTCAGGATGCTGCCCTCGCGACCCGAACCCCGGAGAAGTGGAAGATGATGGATGGATGGATGGATGGATGGATGGATGGATGGATGGATGGATGGATGGATGGATGGACGGATAGACCATAATTGTCTTTGACTCTAAACCTGCTCTAATCCTAACTGTAACTTTAACCTCAACCCTAAACCTAAACTCAAGCCTCACCTTGATCCTAGCCCTATCCCTGGTCCAAATCCTAACCCCACCACTGTTTGGACTCAACTGAGTTTCCTGGTCCTATAAGGGACTACAGTGGACTTTCCAAATAAAGTGAGACCAAGAAGTGTCTTAGCAAGTGAAAAGATCTTAAATCTAGTCAATACATCTGATATTTCTCATTTTGAGATTGCTGGAACCCTATTCTAAGATTATTTCCCATTTTTCCAAGATTATGTTCATTTTTCTAGACTTTTGAATATTTACTATTTTAAGCAATGTTATCTTTTACATTTACCGCATTTGGCTGATGCTCTTATCCAGAGCGACTTACAATCTGATCATTTTACACAGGTAGGCCAAGGTGGTGTTAGGAGTCTTGCCCAAGGACTCTTATTGGTGTAGTGTAGGGTGCTTGCCCAGGCAAGGATTGAACCCCAGTCTACAGTGTAGAAGGCAGAGGTGTTACCCACTACACTATAACAACTTATCTAGTGAAAGGGGTTTTTGAACAAATATCTCCTTAAATCACCTTTCAATAAAAGTTTTGTAATAATAATTACTTTAGAAATTATTAAAGACAGAGTTATGAGCATAAAACAGAGACAGACAGGCCTACAAGCATTTCACTGAGGCAGGCAGACAGGGACCGGAACAGCAGGCCCAAAACTTCCAAATATGGGCTTTCAGCTCCAGGAGCAGATAGTGTAGGTTATGAAAGGAGATTGTTGACAGTGAGTGCACCCGGCCTAGGAGCCTTGAGAAGTGTTGTCCATTCAGCGAAAACAAGCCTGCCGTTAGTGAGCAAAATAGATAAGAACCGGTAGAAACTAGCCCATCAATCAAAAGTAATGAGGAGAGCACCCAACACTTGGTTAAGATGACCTCATGTGCCAGGATAAGGGAATTACATAAAATATAGGAAACAAAGGGTTCCTAAAAAAAGCTAGAAAAAACAGTTCTATTGGTAACCAAGGTGATTTCAGGATGTATCAGAAAAGGTGGGGTGATGATCTCACCCTCGGGAGGGGTGATGAGCTCGCCCAAGAGTGGTATAAAATGTATGGTTTTTGAAGTGTCTGTACACTCTTTCCTTTCGGGCGCCAACTTGTCACATTGGAACTAATAATCTTCCCTTCAAAACGAACCTGCGGCTGAAGTTTGGTCTTTTCATCTGACTTAGATTTCTTTTGCAAGATAGATTTTTCACTTTTCTTTAACTTTTGCAAGAACCCTCTTTCAATTCTTTCACTTTGCTACTCTTTTCAAATTAGAAAACAGATTAAATTAAAAGTAATTAGTCAGAGGTGGACGAAATACACAAACTATATACTTGAGTTAAAGTCGAGACCCCCAAGGTAAAATATTCCTCCAGTAAAAGTAGAAGTTCCTCCCTTTAGACCTCCACTTGAGTAAAAGTACTAAAGTATTTCCCTTCAAATGTACTTAAGTATAAAGTAAAAGTACTAAAAGAGTAATTCTGGCTCTGATCTGGTCCTGTTATCATTTTTATAACCAGACTGGCTTCATGAACTCATTTCAGGTGAAAGTCCTCCAGCGTCTCTCTTGGTAAACCAGTCTTTTAATAGAACGTCATTAATTAGTGACGCTGACGTCTATTAAAATGATCAGAAGCACAAAACACTGAAGGTAAACAGTTTCCATCAGGGAGAACCGAGTGGCTCTGAAATCACTTTTTACACACAAGCAAAGTTTCAGTTTCAGATTTATTTACAACTTAGTTCCAAGTTTAAGTTGAATAAAAACTGGCTTTAAACTCAGGATCACAGATGAGCTCCTTTACTATGTTGATCTGTAGGCGTCTGTTCATAAACATAAACCAGCCCAAACTCATTTACTATAAAATGAAATGGTGTTTGTAGAAATTCAGAAAAAAGCCGCGTCAGTCTCGACTGCATATGTGGACATATTTCTATATTGTGCTCTATTTACACAAAGTTAGGTTAGTTCATCATTTATGTTGAACAGACTCTCCCAAAGTTTTACGCTGCTGCGCTGACGTTGAACCGCGTGCTGCACTGGGTCGGTATGACCAACAGGTCAAAACCAGCTCTAAACAAAGTGACTGACTTCAAACAAGTAAAATGCATCTAGAAATATGTTGGAGAATCTTGTAATATTCTTAAAAATGATCTCATAATGAGAAATTTTAGATATATTGTCTAGATTTAAGATGTTTTCACTTGCTAAGATGTCCTTTTTTTGATGTCTCTGTTTCCCTGAAAAATTAGCCATCTTCTAGCTGAGGTCGTCCACTCCAGAGCTCAAATCCAATTTGCAGCTGACCAATCAGTTTCATTCAAATTTCAATTAACATCAGCGATTTCAAAATCCAAGGCTGGGAAATTGGATTGCACCTTTGGAAAAGGTCCAGGAAAGACTCCTCTCACCCCGGACACCACCTGTTCCAGCTCCTTCCCTCAGGCTGGCGCTTCAGCCAGATGAGGATCAGGACATCCAGGCTACAGAGGAGCTTCTTCCCACAAGCCATCGCTCTCTTGAACAATTAAAATATCACACAAAACAATATTCCAGCTTCAAACTGCACTTCTAGATACACTTGTGTATAGTATCACTCCATCCTCTGGAACTGCCGTCTCAAACCAGCGTATATTCTAGCATCTTACTCACCTGCCATATTACCCCACCTGTCTGACCGTCACCTCATTGACCCCTTTCTCTGCCACTATACACCCTTTAACTGCTGCTGCACTCAGCACTTTAACTTCAGACTCATACATTGCACAATGTAAGGTTTACAGGTATGACTCTGTGTGAGTGTGAGTGTGTGTGTGTGTGTGTGTGTGTGTGTGTGTGTGTGTGTGTCGGAATGCAGGTTTTTATTTTACTTTATTTTGTATTTATTTTATCTTATTCTCTGCATATGAATGTCTGTCTGGTACTGTATCTGTGAGCTCCTGTAACCCAAACTAAATTCCTTGTATGCGCAGCACACCTGGCCAATAAAGCTTGATTCAGATTCTGATTCTAAGTTGAAGACCTCTGCTCTAGCTCTTCATCAATGGTCAGTTTCTAGCCACAGTGTCCGGATATTTGTGGGTGGTGGTCCACTCTCACTGGCAGTGACACTGATCTATATAACAACCCAGCAACACTGCTGGGTCTACTACTGGTACACACACCATCACGTCAATGTCACCGCCGTGCTGAGAATGGATCACTGCTAAGAGAGGCCCACCACCACTGTCTAGTCAGTTTCTGGCCATAGAAGGTCAACAGCATCCCTGAAACAGAGCGATGATGGATGCGTATAGGACTACATATACTGCAGCTGAGCTGTAATTGTACACCTGCTTGGTTGGCCTGTAAGATAAGTGGACCTGTCCAGTGAGTGGACGTAATAATAAAAGGTCATAGAGTTGCTCGTCCAACCTGCTCCTGACTCGCACTCGTGCCATTTTTCAGTAAGATCATGCTTATAAAGGGTTTACGAATGGCAGTTATAACACATCAATGAAAGGGAACAGTGACCTCTTGCACGTGAACCCACAATCATCTATACTGGTAAACCATCAGGTCATCAGATATTCATATTCATCATATAAAACAGCTCAGTGCTTACATTTTTTATTCATGTTTATTAACTATTACGCCATTTATATCCAATTAACAGCCAATAATGAACTAATTTTAAACCATTCACCAACTCTTTATAAGGCTAGTCTTACTGCACGATGGTACCTTCGGGTCACGTTCCTTGATCACTGATTTCCCGTAGATTTAAAACCTGGACGTTTGGCTACAGAGCCAAACATGGACCAGCCACTTCGTACCTAAGGGCAATAGCTAACACTTGGTCCATACCTTAAGCACTCTCAAGTTTGAGCCACCATCCTTCAAGATCCACAGAAGACAAGCATCAAGACTCTTCTGTCTTGGCAGTCTGGTAGGATGAACTTCCACTGGCTGTCCAAATACCAACTGAAGATCCGTCTCTTCGTGAAACACACTTATTGAAATATCTTGTACTCAAAGTGTTCGATTACGTCATTAAGAAGACCACGTTTCCATTTTGGTAGGCAAACTGTGACTCTGACTGTGCTCTGATAGGTCTCATCTCATCATCTTTTCCTGCAGATACAGACCAGCAGGTGGATAAAAACCAAGTAACATAGACCAGAATGACCCCCAAAAAGATTTACTGACATCCACAAAACACTACAAGACTCCAGAAAACAATGCAAGACTCCATAAAACACTGCAAGACCCCAGAAAGCACTACACCACTCCAGAAAGCACTACAAGGCTCCAGAAAGCACTACAAGACTCCAGGAAACACTGCAAGACTCCAGAAAACACTGCAAGACTCCAGAAAGCACTACAAGACTACAGAAAGCACTACATGACTCCAGAAAGCACTACAAGGCTCCAGAAAGCACTACAAGACTCCAGGAAACACTGCAAGACTCCAGAAAACACTACAAGACTCCAGAAAGCACTACAAGACTACAGAAAGCACTACACGACTCCAGAAAGCACTACAAGGCTCCAGAAAGCACTACAAGACTCCAGGAAACACTGCAAGACTCCAGAAAGCACTACAAGACTACAGAAAGCACTACACGACTCCAGAAAGCACTACAAGACTCCAGAAAACAATGCAAGACTCCAGAAAGCACTACAAGACTACAGAAAGCACTACACGACTCCAGAAAGCACTACAAGACTCCAGAAAACACCGCAAGACTCCAGAAAACACTGCAAGACTCCAGAAAGCACTACAAGACTACAGAAAGCACGACAAGACTCCAGAAAACACTGCAAGACTCCAGAAAGCACTACAAGACTACAGAAAGCACGACAAGACTCCAGAAAGCACTACAAGACTCCATAAAACACTGCAAGACGCCAGAAAGCACTACAATACTCCATAAAACCCTGCAAGACTCCAGAAAGCACTACAAGACTACAGAAAGCACTACAAGAAGAAGATTAGCTTGATTAGTAGGCTGCATCCATATGACCTGCATTTCTCCAGAGTTCAGAACATCCCAGGGCATGACATTTTATATAACTGATAAAAGTGGCTCTCAAAACTGCCAAAACTCTTAAACAACAAACTTGTGCATAAATATCAAGCTCAGGTCAGCTTCTTATTCGCCAGCTACTCATTTGAACATTCCATTCCACTTTAAATGGTGCTGCAGTTACACCAAGGCCAACATCGGCTTACCTCAATGAAGGCGTTCATTTACTTCAGTAAATGGAGATGTTTACTCTTACTAATGTGCAGCACAGCGAAGCTAATCGGCCATAGAAGCTGTTTAACGCCGCTCGCTGGCTGATCTAATGGAGCATCCAAACCACACACTTCTGTACTTAACCTACTACACTTATGAGTGCACTTCTAATGGGATATACATTATTTTTTGCATACTATTTAGTGAGCTTGTATGCGGTGTGGAACATGAAAGTAGCCGAGGTGGACGAAGTACACAAACCTGAGTTAAAGTCGAGACCCCCAAGGTAAAATATCACTCCAGTAAAAGTAGAAGTTCCTCCCTTTAGACCTCCACTTGAGTAAAAGTACTAAATTATTTACCTTCAAATGTACTTAAGTATAAAGTAAAAGTACTAAAAGAGTAATTCTGGCTCTGATGTCCTGTTATCATTTTTATAACCAGACTGGCTTCATGGTTAGCATTACTGCTACTGAGAGCTGATTGGTTAGTGTTACTGCTACTGAGAGCTGATTGGTTGGCGTTACTGCTACTGAGAGCTGATTGGTTAGTGTTACTGCTACTGAGAGCTGATTGGTTGGCGTTACTGCTACTGAGAGCTGATTGGTTGGCGTTACTGCTACTGAGAGCTGATTGGTTAGTGTTACTGCTACTGAGTCCTGATTGGTTAGCGTTACTGCTACTGAGAGCTGATTGGTTAGTGTTACTGCTACTGGGAGCTGATTGGTTAGCATTACTGCTACTGAGAGCTGATTGGTTACTCATTGGCTGCTACTGAGAGCTGATTGGTTAGCGTTACTGCTACTGAGAGCTGATTGGTTAGCATTACTGCTACTGAGAGCTGATTGGTTAGCGTTACTGCTACTGAGTGCTGATTGGTTAGCATTACTGCTACTGAGAGCTGATTGGTTAGCATTACTGCTACTGAGAGCTGATTGGTTAGCGTTACTGCTACTGAGAGCTGATTGGTTAGCGTTACTGCTACTGAGAGCTGATTGGTTAGCGTTACTGCTACTGAGAGCTGATTGGTTAGCGTTACTGCTACTGAGAGCTGATTGGTTAGCATTACTGCTACTGAGAGCTGATTGGTTGGTGAGCGGAGCAACTCATTGGCTGTTTGCAGTCATAGTCATCATGAACGTTTATGAGGCTCCATTTTACTGTCCTATAACTCGAGTTTAAAAGCTCTCAAAATATAACAGCAGTGTTAAAATGTTTTATGCTGCTCTGAAATTAATGTATTTATTTACATTAAAAATGTTTAAGCTTTTTATGAACTTGCTCCATCTTAACTCAATCATTTTGGACTCACTCGGAAGCGCCCTCTAGAGTTCATCTAGAGAAACTGGAAGACATTACAGTGGTAATTCTCCTCTCTACAAGTTCTCCGATACTCCGATGAATTCCGCACACATACTGTCTTATTTCTGTATCTTGCATTCTAGGCATTGGCACTGACTTGTTCCTGGCAGTGTTTTAGCTCAAGCATATTTTAAGCAAGCTATTTTTACTAGTGGACAACAAAGCACTCTGGGAAGTCGCTCTGAATAATACCCTCTGCTAAATGCTGTAAGTGTAAATGTAAAGTGGATGTATATTGGTTTATTAAGTTAAGTGAAATTTCACTTATAACCATGAGCGCACACAGGACGAGACAGCCTCCAATTCAATCAGCCTCATTCGGCGGCGGCTCCTTCTGATCCTTTTGTCTTGTAAAGCGGTTTGATGCTCGGGTGTTGCCTTAGAGATGTGCCGCCATGGTCCCTCTGGTCCCCACAGCTTTTTCATCGCTTCATTTCTTAATGAGACAGAGGAGCAGAGCACAGAGCAGCTGGATCCGCCGCCATCAGTGTCAATTTAGGGAGCGCTTATTAAAGGGCCTGGAGGGGTTGGCAAGATCGAAACGAGGCTTGATAAGAGCTCGTCTGAGATCAGAACACAGCGTGTCCCAAAGTCAGACTTCTCTTTTGTTGCTCGACGCAAGGACAAGAGAGAAGTCTCGTTTGGTTCTGGGACGAGAAAGAGTTGTTGAATTAATAACGTTTGGGAGGATGTAGTGGTGGGGGGGGTGATGGGCCTCTTGTGATTAGGAGGTGTCACGGAGGGTCGTGCTTAAGGCTTCCGCCGTCTCAGTGGGCAGGGCCCCCTCAAGCTCGGCTCAGATCCTCTGACAGGCCGGAATAGTGAACGTGGCTCGCTCTCCAAGCACAAAGAATTGATTCCTACTGTAGACGTGTGATCTCATACTAATGTCACAGACGTGGCTGAGATGTTTAGCATTTGCATAAGAAGATACAGACGGTAAGCGGTGCCGAGAGGCGATTCTTTCCCAGCCTGTCATGCAATTTTGCGATGAGCATAAACAGGGAAGGCGTTCATTTGCATTAACCCAGTCTAACGCCTCACCGGTATGGTGTTAAAAGACTTTGGGGATATATATATATATATATATGTTTGTATATGCACTTTGTAGTTCTACAGTTACAGACTGTAGTCCATCTGTTTCTCTGATACTCTGTTACCCTGTTCTTCAGTGGTCAGGACCCCCATGGGTGCTGCTGGAGTTTTTACTGTCCACTGTATTAGACACTCCTACCCTGTCGGTCCACCTTGTAGATGTAAAGTCAGAGACGACAGCTCATCTGCTGCTGCACAGTTTGTGTTGGTCATCCTCTAGTCCTTCATCAGTGGTCACAGGACACTGCCCACAGGACGCTGTTGGCTGGATATTTTTGGTTGGTGGACTATTCTCAGTCCAGCAGTCACACTGAGGTCCAGCAGCACTGGAGCACAAGCGCAGCACACACTAACACACCACCACCACGTCAGTGTCACTGCAGTGCTGAGAATGATCCACCACCCAAAGAGTACCTACTCTGTGGGGGTCCATGGGGGTCCTGACCACTGAAGAACAGGGTAAAAGGGGGCTAACAAAGTATCAGAGAAACAGATGGACTACAGTCTGTAACTGTAGCACTACAAAGACCAGCTATACAGTAACACACTAACTTAAAACAGAAGAATTTTAATACTTTTCAATTGATGGCTCTTAAAAAAAATCGCAATTCAAGTAAATATATAATGTAAAGTTTCTACACCGTTAAAAGGTTATTCCTAAAACTGTATTTCCAAGTCAGGAACCACTTTTAAGAGTGTACTTCAAATTGATCAAGGTTTAAGTGCTAAATTTGTCCGTATTGAAAGCATTCGGGATGCTGTTTGAAGTCACTGATTATTGAATACATTAGCAAAAGTGGATTTTAACTTAACAGTTCAGGCTTATTACCTACAAAGGTTTATATTTCATTTATTATTCGCACATTTTAGAGTTTCTCTCACTCTCAACATAACTGATCCAACTAATCAGCTCATTAACAAGCCTTTCCTGAGTTAACGTGGGTGTGTAAGAGCAAAGAAACAACTAAAATATGAAGAACAGAAAGTACTCCAGGACCAGGATTGGAAACTTGTGCTGTAGACATTCTTTTTGACTCCCAAAAGAAAGGATAGCTTGAACGGATGTACCATTTATGGATCCAAATAATGTAATGCTGAATTTACATGTTGGTGATAGACAGCAAATTGGATGTGCTGTTGTCTTTTATTGGAGCTGCAACAACTCTGAGTTCAGTTTTCCATCATCTGTGGCGGTGGAATAATAATGAACTCAGGTGCTGAATGGTTGTGGTTGAAGTCCAGGTGTAACATCTACATTAACTCCTGAACAATATTAGAAAATGTAGTTTTCAGAACACACACACACACACAAACACACATCTTCTAAGCCACTTCTCCTTCTGGGTCACAGGGGGTGCTGGAGCCTATCCCAACTGTCATTGGGCGAAAGGCTGGATTCACCTTTGACGGGTCGCCAGTCTGTTGCAGGGTAGACACATCCACTTACACCTGGGGGCAGTTTAGCGTGTCCAAACGACCTGACTGTATGTCTGTGTGAGGACACCGGAGAACCCGGAGGAAACCCACACAGACAGGGGGAGAACATGCAAACTCCACACAGAGAGGACCGTGGTTGCCCAGCCGGGGACTCTAACCCAGGGCCTCCTTGCTGTGAGGCGGTAGCGCTACCCACCACACCACCGTGCCGCCCTGTTATCAGAACACTTTTAGGATAAAACAGTGGCTATCACCACTGCACATGGGCAGAAGCGTCAGTAATGCTATCACCATAGCAACGCTTACCAATACCAATGTGTAAATACAGCATAAATGCAACGTTCTTTGGCTAGAACTACACATCCAGACCAATAACCACTTACAAGCCTTTGTTTTAAGAGAAGGAGAACATGGGTTTCCATAACAAAACCCCCAACATCCGCCAAGCCATGGTTACAGTACAGTACAGCTCCGGTTATCAAAACTGCATATCCATATGAAAGAGCTCATGGCTTATGGAACGCTAGAGACAGTGGCGAGTGTGCTGGGAGGGGTGGAGGGGGTGAGGAGGGACTGTGAAAGCCTGCAGGGAGGTTGAGGGGTAGGGGAGGGGCGAGGTGCTTAAGGCCATCGATTCCGCTGGAAAACGCAGCCGAGTGGCAGAATGCTGGCGCGATGGCGTGAAATTGCACCGGTGGCATGTGTGCGAGGGGATTGGGTGTTAGGGGGGGGCACTTTGAGGGCCCGCTAATCAGCTGCACACAGGCACAGCAGACACTCGCAGCCGAAAAAGAGGGATAAAGGAGCTTGTCGCTCCACACTGACTGCCAAACGCCTTTATTACCCACCAATATAAGGCCAGAGCTTAAGAAAATAACCTTTCCGAATGACCGCAAGGGCACAAGTGGCATTAAGGAGGAGAAGAGGGGGGCAGCTAAATGCCATGAGGTGGGTGTATGAATGCAGGTATTGGAGCTGAAGAGCAGGCCATTGTGTAATATGAAAGCTTGGGGTGTTCTGAAATACAAGGCAGCGGAAGCAAAGCCTAATTCCAAATTCTCTGTGTCCGAAAGCGTTAAATTTATAGAGTCAACTCCGAGGATGTTTACTGCAACAGCTGAATGCATGACAGAGGATAAAAGAGCACCAAGAGAACCGCAAGTACCCACGGTTCCAAACTCATGGCCAGTGTCGGATAGATTCATTAAGAAATGTGATCTGGTACGGATTACAAATGACTTGTTTATAGTGGACTGAGGGCCAAAATGACAAAAGTATACATAAATGAAGGCAGATAGGTTTCAAATCAAATTTTAAAATGGATTTTTATACACTCTTAAAAATAAAGATGCCAAAAGGGGTTTCTTTGCTCTACGCCAGAGGTTCCCAGCATTTTGTTACTTGCGCAGTAACCACAAAAGCTTCCATGGCCCAAAAGACTCAACCAAATACATTTTCTTTAAAATGAAGTCAAGTCAAGTCAAAGTTTCCTTATGTAGCGCTTTTTAAAACAGGTGTTGTCATAAAGCAGCTTTACAGAAAAATCCTTGTCCGAGCATGTTTGCCCTGTGATGGCCTGGCAGCTTGTCCAGGGTGTTTCCTGCCTTCCACCCAATGAGAGCAGGGATGGGCCCCAGCTCCAGCACCCCCATCCCAAACCCCTCACCATGACCCTGGAGAACTGATAATGTGTGTGAGCACTTCTTCTTCTTCTTCTTCTTCTTTTGGCTGCTCCCTTTAGGTTTCGCCACAGCGGATCATCTGCCTCCATCTTGCCCCATCCATTGCCTCCTCTACTTTCACACCAACCATCTCCATGTCCACCTTCACTACATCCATAAACCTTCTCTGAGGTCTACCTCTTCTCCTTCTACCCGGCAGCTCCATCTCCAACATTCTTTGCCCAATATCTCCACTATTCCTCCTCAACACATGTCCAAACCATCTCAACCTGGCCTCTCTGGCTTTATCTCCAAACTGCTCCACCTTCACTGTGTGTGAGCACTTCTGATGTCATATTTCAACCTGTTGCCTTCTTAGTTCTTTCCATGTGTCAACTGGTCAAATGCTGACCGCCCCCATCTCATCTGCTCAAATTTAAACTATGTGAAGATCCAAACCTTAATATTCTCTTTTTTCACCCTAAAACATAAAACTATAGTTATCTGAGAAACTGACATCGTTATTAGTGTATGGGCACACTAAATAAATGAACAATGTCTAATGTATTGATATCGCCTAATTAAAAACACAATCCTTACAGCAGCTGTAATCTGATTACGCATATTTTCAAATAGAAATATACTCTGCTTTTGCGATGTAGGCAACATGTAGTGTGTTATTAACCAACTGTGCTCTGAGGACTAACAGCTTTCAGGTTGTCAATTTGTCAAATTAAAAGTCTTACAGAAGCTATTAAAGCCCATTAATAGTTTGTTAAAGCACTGTTAAAGCAGCTGTGAGCACATCGCAAAGATACAGTGTGAAATCCTGCTAGACCTTTCATGTTTCCAAGGCTACATATTCAGTACTATCTCGCAACTTACAGGCACCATATGTGCCTTCAGAGTTGCAGAAGGCCACAATATACGCTGAAAAAGGTTTCCATCAACAAAGCTTACAGATGAAATGTGAAAACATCACCACAAGCCAGCTCTGTAACTTCAAAAGCTCCATTTTTTGTTTTCAATAAATTAATTCCTTGTGACTTATTAACTGGTGTGTAAGTTTTATTCAGTACATAGTTATTTTTCTTTTCAACACATGTGCAACTTAATGCGCTACGCAAATTATGAATATTCATTAGCCATGTCTCTGATAGGCTAGCAAATCTGACCCGAACAGAGCGTCCTGTCTCTTAGAGGAGCCCCTGCACAGGGAGGTGTTACTGCTGACTGTGTTTTATAAGCAAAGCTTACGTCCCACTCAGTAGATTATGAAGATTAACATTACAGAAATACGTTTAATTGAAGTAGCTGCAAGTCTGGTGTTTACGTTAATCTTCAACCTTCATTTCAGCTCGGAAGCACATAGAGGGTGACCCTCAATTACAACTTAGCCGAGCAGATTACAACTAAATTTCCCAAATAAAACAAAACAAAACAAAAAAAATGTATTATAAAAAATAGTTTTAAAAATTCATGAAAATAACAGCTGAAATAGAAAACAACCATAAAATATCAATACAACATATAATGAAAACACTTTAAAATGAAGTAAAATAAAAAAAAAAAACTTAGATTTTCAATATTCAAATTGTTAGAAAAATCAAATTATTTACTCCAGTAGAACACAAAGAATTAACATCAAATAAAATAGTTGCAATATAATAGTAAAAAGAATTTAATAATAATAATAATAATAATACATTTTATTTTCATGTTTTATTGTAGCTGTTTTAATCTTGATGTGTAAATGAATGAGGCTTTACGAAGCTTCTATGATAGCAACATGTTTTATGTTTTTCCTGCTCTGATGCACCTGGTTCAGCTCAGGCCAGGCTACAGGTTATGATTCAGTAGGAGGAACACAGGACTGTAGGCCTCCGGGACTCTACACAGATCCAAAACAGGGTACATACGCAGCAATACCTTTAAATAAGATGTGTATTTCAGTCAAATTTGATAACTGATTTAAAAATGGGGGGGAAATAAAAACATAAACACATGGGACTCAAAACAGCTACAGGCTACTATACACTGGACATCTCCAGATACAGTGACAGTGCCACTCAGCATCTTTCTACCACTTTGCTGTACTTCCTATACAATCATATGCCCAGTCAGATTCCATGTTTTATTGCTTTTCTAAAGAAAACAAGTTAACAGAACACATTTCTACACATTTAATGCACGTTAGCTAAATGTCATATCTAACAATCTGTTAAACTCAGCAAACAGAGATGTTTATTCACTTATTTTTACTCATAAAATCAACAAAACATCTAATTTGACGCTTAAGCTTTCATAAGACTATGTAGGCGACCCCTGACTTGTAATTTACACTGAGAAAGTGTTCAGTCTAAAGATAAACAGGCAAACGTTAACGGTCTTTTCACCTTAGCTAACATCACTAGCTGAGTAATACTTCACCTCATACTCTTTAGCTGGAATACAGCGAGTTTGTGAAGAGTTATTCAGTCTATACAAGTACAGCTTTCTGCAGTGCATCCTATGTGCTATAGCTGCACACTGTACTGCTACCCAGTGCCAGAGACCCTTTGACAGACTTGAGAGTTCTCTTATTTAGGATTTGTTCTTAAGTGAGAACAGAATCTAGACACATTAAACAGCACAAAGATGAGAACAGTTCAGCGCTTCGGGAACGTGTCATGAATCTGACGTAGACCTCTTCTTAGAACCTTTCTCAAGAACACATTTAAGAACAAACTTAGGAAGGTGAACGAGGCCCAACGTTCTTTAAAACGGTACACTGCAAAAAACAGTGTCTGAGTGAAATTATGATAAATCTAGTCGATTAATTCTTTTTAAAAATCTAGTCGATAAAATTTTTCTTCCATTGAGATTGTCGTGAGCTTAATTTATGATTATTTTCCGTTATAAACATTTTTACTTGTTTTAAGTGATTTTATTGCGTAAAATTATCCCGTTTTAAGAAATGAGCTTAAAAGCAGCAAAATTATCTCCCAAAACACTGAGACAATTTTACAAAAAGACCTAAAACAAGTAAACGTGTCTAGAAATAGGCTAAATAATCGTATAGCAAGTACACAAACATCTTGAAATGGGAAATATTAGATATATTGACTAGATTTTTCACTTTTATGAGTTTTTGCAGTGTACATATGAGCTAATCTGCTTATCAAAAAAAAAACAAACAAACATAAATCACTGTTCAGTTTTTTAAACCTTATTGACTATTCAAGGATAGAAAAATTCTGACCCATTCCTACCGTTCAGTAGTTCCTGACATTACGGAGTTTGGCTTAAGTGCTCAAATCTAAAAGTTTGGTTCGCTATCACTGGTACACTGTTCCAGTTACGGCCAATACAAAAGGCTTTATTCAGCCAACAAGCAGGTTACACTCTAAATAGCAGTTCACTGGTGAACCCTGTGCTGTGTTCGGCTGTTTTCAGTGTAGTTTACTGGAAAATGTGCTAGGAAAAGATTAACATAGGGCCCCCTTTACTGTCACTGAGTTGGAATATTGCCATTTATGTAGAGTGCTGTCCTTTGGTAGATGGGGAAAGAGCTGTGAGTTGACTGACAGCCAGAAAAGCACATTTAACACAGCCAGTCTTATCTTTCTCATCTTTGTATCTGTGCAAGCAAAGCTTGGGGGTAGTCTGTGGGGGTCTTGCACATTCATTTAAGGTGGGCATGTGTAAATAACTGCTTAGGAAAGATAACTACTCTAATCTAATGCAACCCAGGATCTACATCATCCGACAGGCGATGATTTTGCACCAAAAGCACATTTTGAGTACAGAAAGAACGGAGTGAATACATTTTCACCCAATTTTTTTCAGAATATAAATTAATCCCTTAAAATCCTATGCTGAGGTTTTCGATTCAGTAACTACACATACAGCAAGGCAAACGATGCTGAGTTATTAGGTTACTGTCATTACAAGGATTAAAGTTGCCCTGCAGTTACAGTTGCTCCTCAGCACCACCTGCTGGACCAAACCTCTGTTGGGCAACTCATGATGTCCAAACACTGGCTTGGTAAAGCAACACAGATACACATTTACATGCACTTTAATGCAGTAAAATTTGACAAAACATTGTGAAAGCAACTCCGGGAGCACTATACCTCCGAAATGGGGCGGCGGACCACACAGCAGCACCACGGCCTGACCCTCTCTCACCGACACTGGACCTCTGGCCTTACTGCTGAAATTCTGCAAATCTGAAAACAGCACAAAAAGCACATTGGCCATTACTTATCATTACGCTGGGCCCATCTAACTGATGGGTAATAGACCAGAGGACAGACACCTTCAGAAACACCACTCAGAGCACATACAGACTCCACAGGCATCACTCGGACAATTTAAACGAGAAAAGACACACATTTTAACCAAGAATCCACACTATATGGCCAAAAGTTTGCGGACACCTGCTCATCCAATGTTTCTTCCAGAAATGAGAGCACTATAAAAGGAGTTTGTCCCTCTCTGTTGCTGTAATCGTCTCTAGTCGCCGGGGAAGGCTTTACACTAGATGTTGGAACATTATTGTGCGGATTTGATTCCATTTAGCAGCGGAAGCACTAATGAATATGAGGTATTGATGTTGGATGATTAGTTCTGATCACAGAAACTCATCCCAAAGGACTTGGTTGGTGCTTCATCACTCCAGAGAACACAGTTCCCCTGCTCCACAGCCCAGTGCTGGGGGGCTTCATACCCCTTTAGCCTATGCTTGGCTTTGGACATGGTGATCTTAGGCTCGTGTGCAGCTGCTCCAGGGCATCCTTTTCTCTCGTCAATGCTTTTCTATGGAGATCATACAAACTGTGTGTGCATTTGAACTCCCGCGTCAGCAGTGAGTGCACCTTGATGCAGCCGAG